>NC_138170.1:49412060-49693396 GCF_964165515.1 Mesoplodon bidens | reverse complement strand
TGGCTGTGTGGAACAGAGCTGCCTACTTACTGCTCTGGACAACCTACAAGCTCAGACTTAACATGAAAGTGAAACAAACCTTTTTTCTCTAAGCCTTCACTATTTGGTCTTTGTTTAAGCATCCAAATCAATATTCTAAATGATATGATACATGTACACATTACTGAAAGAAAAGGTTCACAAAACAATATCTATTCTTACAACGAGAAGCCCTCTGATATTTTCTAGTCTATATCATTTTTTTTAAAATGTTGATCCCAGTCTATTAAATTGATTTCATTATCCATTAATGGGTGGCAACTTGCAGTATAAAAACCATGAAGATGACCCACATGAAATTGCTGGTTTTAAAGTTCAGAAATGCTCAAATATTGGCAATTTCATACAATTGAATCAAATAGTTAATGCTTGCCTTGTTCATGTTTGTAGTCTCAAATGGACAATAACAACAAACTAGTAAATGTGTATACATAAGTGATTTTGCAGTTCGCAGGCACAGACTTGTATGTGTTGTGCATGTGTACATACATACACACACACACATACACACACACACACACACACAGGGAAGGAGGGCCCTTGGTACGAGTGTTCATTATCCTGGTCCCTAAATTTACACGAATGCTTTGTGAAGCAAAAGTGATCAAAACATGAAAATATTCACTAATAAAGTGAGCATTTATAAAATTAGACTCTACTCCAAACATTATTCCTTTTTTACTGGTAATGTCTAACTACATACACTTTTTTGGTCAGTTTCTCATGCATTATTAGATATACACTTGACAATACAATCCAAATACAATGGAAATTAATTGCAAAGTAAAGCTGCAAGTTTTACAGAAATACAGAACTTCATTAAATGAAAGTGAAAAAGAACTACTTGAACCACATGCAAAGCCATTGTCAGAGTTAGAGCAAGTATCAGTTGAGAAAATCCACAAAGGCAATAACAGAATGAGCTTTTTGAAATATAAGAGAAGTCTTTGGAATACTACTAAGGAATAAAAAGAAATGAGCTGCAGATACATGCAACAACATAAATGGACATGAAAGGAGCCTGACATGAAAAAACTATATACTGTATGAACCCATTTATTTGCAGTTCTATAATAGGGAAAGGTAACCTATGGTGATAGAAATCAGATCAGTGATTGCCTGGGGAGGGAGTGGAAAGGTGTATGAAGGAGCTTTCTGAGGTGAAGGAGATGTTCTGTCTTGATATGAATTCCTACAACTAATTGAATGGTACACTTAAGATTTGAGCATATTGGGCTTCCCTGTTGCAGTGGTTAAGAATCCGCCTGCCAATGCAGGGGACACAGGTTCGAGCCCTGGTTCGGGAAGATCCCACATGCCACAGAACAACTAAGCACATGCGCCACAACTACTGAGCCTGAGCTCTAGAGCCTGCGAGCCACAACTACTGAGCCCGCGTGCCACAACTACTGAAGTCTGCATGCCTAGAGCCCATGCTCCACAACAAGAGAAGCCACCGCAGTGAGAAGCCCGCACACCGCAACGAAGAGTAGCCCCCACTAGCTGCAAATAGAGAAAGCCCGCGCACAGCAACGAAGACCCAATGCAGCCAAAAATAAATAAATTAAAAAGAAAAGATTTGAGCATTTCACTATACATAAATTATATCTCCATTAAATATTTATTTATTTATTTATTATAAACTGAGAGAAGTATTTGGGAAAAATTGATAAAGCCTCAAATATCTTTGCAAAAGATAACCCTTTTTTAGGTCATACCACAAAAGTCAAATAAGAATTGGTCTAAGTTATATTATATAATCAAATAATTTTGTCAGAAAAAGTATACGCCCTCCCAAATATGAAACATTTGGTTCATTATTTGCTCTAAGAATTAAAATAGCTGTAATTATAAACCACATTTTGTGAAATATACACTAAAATACTCATATTTTTGTTTCTGTTTTTAAAGATAAATTCGCCATCAAATTTTGGTTCTCATTTTTAGTGGACTCACTTTAAGATTTGTTTATTTAACAAATATTTATTGAAAGCTTATCATGTGCCTGGCATGGTTCTAAGTGCTTAAAATATATCAGTGAACAAGGATCCCTGCCCCTATGGAGTGTATGTTCTCACAGGGAAACAAGCAACACACAAGAAGTACATAAAATAAGAAAACAGAGAAGAATGAGGTGGAACAGCTAAGGAGCTGAGGCCCTGAGATGGGAGGGTGCTTGGCATATTCAAGAGACAGCAAGGAGGGCAGTGTGGCTGGAGCAGAGAGAGCTGCAAGGGTGGAACAGGAGAGAAGTGTGAGGGGGACCAGGGGCTGTAACATAGGAGGGTTTGTCGTGTTTCCCTGGTATGGGTTCCTAGTACTCCTTATCCAGTTATTCTTAGTAGGGGTTCTGTGTATTTGTGTGTGTGTGTGTGGCGGGTGAGGGGAAGGGGGAGTATAAATTCCTTTTACTCCACTCTAGACTAGAAGTATTTACCTGGCTGTCCTGCAGTCACCTCAAAGCACTATGTCCAAAACAGGACTCTCCAACCACTCAGAGCCAGCTCTCCTCCTGAATTTTCTCTCTCTTTCAGGAGCATAAACTTCTACCTAACTAATCAAGCTAGAAACCCGAGTCATCTGTTTCTTCTTCCTCTTTTATGCTCCAAAGTCCTACCAATTCTACTCCCACAGGCTCCTGAATTCACTTTGCCTTCTTCTTTCCATCTCCACAGCCTCAGCCACCATCATCTCCTGCCTGGCTACCTGCAACAACCTTCTTCCAGCCCTCCTCTTCCAGACTGTCCCCTCTTGGCTGTCAGACTGACCTCTCTCAAACCTAAGTTTGATTTCATAACTCCCCTGCTTAAAACCTCTGGTGGCTCCCCACTGGCCACAGGATAAAGGCCTCCTCATTTATGAGGGCTGCTCATCGGCCTGTCTCCATCAGACTCTCACCCTCATTTCTGGTGTCATCTCCATCACCCTAAGCTCCAGCCATCCCAGACACCTCACCATCACCAGGACACACCTTTCATTTTCATGCCTTTGTAGATGCCATTTCTAAATCTTGAAGTGCTTTCCCTCACGCCTGTGATCACTCGTGCATCCTTCAAGATCACGTCAAGGGAACTCCACCATGACTCCCTCTCCCTGACCTTCCCAGTCAGTTAGGCTCCTCTCCCTCTGTGCCCCCAACAAACTCACACACACTCTGGCCTTGACCTTGTAACTGTGAGTGTAACCTTATTTCCTCCCATAGGCCCTCATCTGCTAGCTCAGGCCTCCAACCTTCTGCTACCTCCCTTCATGTTCCTACCACACCACACCCATAATTCTGGTTCTCCCCAGGAAAGTCAAGTCCAGCCAATGTCAATAAGGTCTGAGGATTGTTTTATTCCACTTTTCCTACTATTATGTGTACAACCTTCCCATGAGTACGACCATGGATGTGTGGGGTGGCAGAACTGAGTCTTAACTAATTCCCAAGTCCTGAGTTCTAGATGCTATCCCTCACCCCAGGCAGGTGTAGCTCCATACTTTTTTTTAACATCTTTATTGGGGTATAATTGCTTTACAATGGTGTGTTAGTTTCTGCTTTATAACAAAGTGAATCAGCTATACATACACATATATCCCCATATCTCTTCCCTCATGTGTCTCCCTCCCACCCTCCCTATCCCACCCCTCTAGGTGGTCACAAAGCACCAAGCTGATCTCCCTGTGCTATGTGGCTGCTTCCCACTCGTAGCTCCATATTTATGTATACATTTTTGCATATTTAAAGTTCAAAAAAACCTCAAACTATACATACTGCATAGGTATGTATAAATACATACTTACGTATCCTAGAGCTATTTTACAGCTTATTCATGGACATACCCACATATATAAAATAAAAGTTTTATCCTTTGAAGGCTGTTTATACATGACAAGATTTCTGCCAACAGGTATTTATAGACTTTGATATCACTGCTTACATAGGTAACTGTGTATTTATTGCTATATGTGTATACCATAAATAATTTTAGGATCTCAGTTGCTACTACTAATCAGGGACTAATATACCTAGACTCATAAGTACAATTTTAGAGTTTCAGTAACAACTGATAATCTAAAAATTGCCAATCACATTACCTCTAGTCACCTAGTCTCCAAAGGAAAGTCACTTCTCAAGCAAATGGTGTGTCTGTCTCCCTATGGACACAGAGCGTGTCACTGTTTCCACAGACTCCTGTCCCCTGTCCAGCTCCTCTCTGAATGGGTGACAGCCGTGCATCAGTGGGGAGACCTCTAGCTCATTTTCCCTGGGGTCCTGGGAGATGAGGGGCTGTGCTGAGTGCTGGGCCAGTTCCCTTCAGGCATCAGTGTCCAGGAGAGGAGTGGGGAGGGGCCCAGCAGCCTGAGGCACCTTCCTCGCACCTCCATTTCTGCTGTTTTCAGAGAGTTTCCTGGACTCCTTTTGTGATCTGGGGGTCCTGCAAAGGCTGCAGCAGATGGCTAATTACCATAATGCACAGAGCTTTTGAGGGTCCTGGGTGCAAACCCAGGCGTGACCAAGCCAAGAGCAGCTGCATCTACTGCAGCATGTGGAGCCAACATTAAGCTCTACCCACACACCCATTCTGACCTTTCCAGTGGGAAGCCGATGGCACAGCTCGGAACAGATGGCCAAGAGAAACACGAGGGAAAAGCCCTCCCGGCAGCTGTAGTGTCACTTTTCCAGTCTCCTAGCCTAACAGCTCTGAACTGACATGAAGCTTATTATCCCCATTGTGTCTTTCTCTCATGGTGTTTATTCTCAGGGCAAGCACAAACCCTGATGGTTCCATCCTTAGCAGTCCTAACTATTGGGAAATGTGGTTTCTAAACCAAATGATGCTTGCAACGGTTTAGGTCCCTGCCTGGTTTCTACCCTTGGCAAGCATCTTTCCCCACAGGTAAGACTCAGGACCTTCTACCAGCTGATTTAGCCCTCCCTGGTCACTAGAACCAATCCTAAACTTGGAGGGATGTAAGAAGCTCTTGCCCAAACTCAGGATTTATCATCAAATCATACTAGCTACTCATCTGGTGTTGACCTTGAATGTTTAGAGCTGTAAAAGAAATATATTATTGTAGCAGAGTGAAACAAAATTTTTAAAATCAGGATTCTTCTTCAAGACAGAACAAAATTTTTGCTTAGGAAAACCACTTGACATGAGTATGGGGGGGGTGTTTGGGTAAAGCGACAAAGGAGGCCCATATGCTATATGTCTAAAGATTTAAGGTTATAAATCAAGTTAACAAACTGTTAAATAAAATGTGTTCTGCTCTCCTAACTTGACAAATAGTCCTTCTTAACGAGCTGGAAGGCCAGGTTTGAATTTTGACTTTATGGACTCTTCAGAGTTCTGAAACTGAATGTGATAGCCTAGGGAGAGGCTGGGCTCCAGCCCCCGCTGCAGGCTCCTGAGCCACGCCCACTCCTGGCTTTTCTTCCTAACCCTATTCCATCCCACACGGAGGGAGCCTCTGGCACACAAGTGAGAACACCCCAGCCTTCACAGCCAAGCTCTGAACACACTCCTGCCTACAGCTGACATAGAGACCATACGGCCATAAAGCCTAAAATATTTACTATCTCATCTAGAAGGTAGGAAGGAGGGCAAAATCTGGGTATATATGAAACCCTTGGCCAACTGTGTGCCTCAGACTATATAGGTCAGGGCACAGGCTCGTCAAGCACAGTGCCCAGAGCTGGGGCCCCTCTTATCTGGACTTAAGAGCAGTACTGCTTCTGGAAGTCCTCTTGTGGTGAAAAGTATCTCATCCTCCTAGAGCATGAAAAATTAATGGCACTTTGGGCGTCAGAGAGCAGAGAAGGGAAGGCATAGAGCACTGGTGCCTTCTCCAAAGCACTGGAGAACTTTTAAAAACAGGGATGATCCTTTTTTACCGTAAGTTTCGTGCACTGCTGCAGTATAACCCCCTTGCCACCCCAAATCTTCAGTAAAGGTCTGCTATCCACACAGTGGCCTTGTTTGATTCAGTAGTGAGTGGTAGTAGGGGTGCAGGGGTGACGGGAATCAAGGAGAGGGGATGATTCCAAGTCTGGATCTATATAGTCATAGAGGCAGCATGCACAGGGAGGCAAAATGATCCCCAAACAATTAATTCTGCAGAAGCAGGAGATGAGAACTAAAACTGACTAGGAACTTGCCCTTGGGACCTTTGCAGAAAATTTGAGGAAGACACTGAACTTTAAACAAATTGAGGAATAAGTCAATCTTCTGTAGCTCTAAAAAGCAGGGTGACCCTAGTATACATTTTTATAGCTTGATATTAAAAAGTTTGTCTTTCTAAAATATATAATATATATTCGACATATTAAAAAATACAAATCTTTTAAATAATATGTTGTCTTTGGTGACCCATCTAATATTCTGATCCTCTCTATCCAGGAAGTTCCCTTGCTCTTTCCAGACTAGGTCCTGCTACCAGATGATGTTTATATCTGTATGAGAGTCCTGATTTTACTTTTTTCTAAAACTTATCTCTAACACTTGGGAAACTCACTTCTGAATGGGAGTGAAGGTTGTTCTAACAGGGAAACTATATTATTGCACACAGAGTCTGTAGTTCAAATCCAAACAGCCTGTGTTCAACTCTTACCCACATCCTTAGCCTCATCATCCTTGAGTATCCTTCTCATTACTGTAGGCTCCTCCTTTACTTCTGGTCTTATAGAGACTTCCCTTTCTTGTTTTCAGAGTTGGCTACACAGTTGACTAGTATTTCTCATGTTTAGATTGGAGAAGAGGGACATATGGCATTAGCTCAGCCCACCATTTTTCATTAGACCTCTATTCAATTATATTTTTTAAATACTTAAAGAAAAAAATGTATGGAAAAAGCAACATGCATAAAGCAATAGCACTATTTATAGCAGTGCAACTTGAAAAGCACTCAAATGTCTAATAATGGGGTAATAGATAACTTGTGAAATTTACTCACGGGTATACTTTGCAGTCATTCCAAGTGGTAATTATAAAAGCCATTTAGTAACATGGGGAAGTGGTTTAGTGGGGAAAAAAAGACCCAAATTATTTATATGTGATAATTACAATTATATAAAAGAAAGGTACACAAAAAAGACTAGAAGGAAATACCCCAAAACAATAATTTTAGGGTTATGGGATTTTGAGTGACTTTTTTCTCAATTTTCCATTTAAAAAATTTACTATACTAATTTAATTAAGTTAACAATTAAAATTCAATTGATTTAGTTTTAAAAATTGTTAAAAGTAAAGGTCTATAAGGAGAATCAAATTTAAACTGGAGATATTAAGCAAACTTAGAAAAACAGGCTTCACTAATTAAAATTGCACCCCTATACATGTTTCTGTATAATTTTTAATCGTTAATGAGTTTTAGTGAAAACATTGATGAATTTGCTTCCATTAAAGTAGAGAAAGTAAAATGATAATAAATTCTGGTTTTGGTATAAGTAAAATACTTAAAATTAAAATAATGGAGTTTTAATACACCTACTTTTTTTTTTTTTTTTGCGGTACATGGGCCTCTCACTGTTGTGGCCTCTCCTGTTGCGGAGCACAGGCTCCGGACGCGCAGGCTCAGCGGCCATGGCTCACGGGCCCAGCCGCTCAGTGGCATGTGGGATCCTCCCGGACCGGGGCACGAACCCGTGTGCCCTGCATCGGCAGGCGGACTATCAACCACTGCGCCACCAGGGAAGCCCTAATACACCTACTTTTTAATTTTCCAATATTTTTCCAGCTCTTTTGTGCTCTGGGGAAAAAAGTTAGCCCTTAAAATAAATACATAAGAACTACTATAGAGATTCACAATTTTCCTTCTGCCTCAGGTAATGTGAGTTGGCTCAGCACTGTTGGATTCTGTCTTTTCGAACACTTTTATGTTTTGCTCATCAGAGATTTTTTGCATTAATTTTGATTTTTAAAAATATTACATTCAAATATTATTTATTTTGATTACTGAATTTTAGGAGCATCCTTAAATGTGCACTAGAAGCGAGTACCTTATTTTTCTCACTCTAGTTCTAGCCCTGAATCACAAAAGTCCAGGATCTGCTCTGGTAAAAATGAACCCTTCAGAGTTGAGTTGAGGACTTAAGTAGGAAAAAGTATGTTCAATCAGACTGGCAGTGAGGAGGGAAGAGAGTCTGGATACACATCAATAAAATTTTCTCTGTCACATGTTTACTAGCATTCCTTGTAAGAGTTCATTAGCAAAAAGAGTCCAAAAGTTAAAAAAAAATGTTTAAAAACTACTGATTCCATCTCAACTCCCTCATTTATAGGTAAGAAAGTCAGACACACGGGTCTCGTAGGAAATTAAAGGGACAGCTGGAACTAGAACCCAGGTATCCTAATTGAGATGAGCAAAACCTATGAAAAATAATATTCCTTCACAGTAGTAACTAAAACTAACAGTATCTCAGTTATACTTCCCTCATCCCCTGCCCCACCCTCACCACTGAAGTAAAAGACAATTCTGCAAACACTTTTAGTATCAGAGCTGTAACTCAGAAGCCAATGCCCAATTCAGAGAACACATAACACCTGGAAATCTTTTGACCCTAAGTAAAGGTATTAAAAAATGCTACTTTCTCTTTAACCCTAGCAAGGGGAAGCACAGTAAAATGAAGTACAGCAGCCCCTTTATCCATGGTTTTGCTTTCCTTGGTTTCAGTTACCCATGATCAACTTCAGTCTGAAAATATTAAATGGAAAATTCCAGAAGTAAATAATTTTTAAGTTTTAAATTGCATGCCGTGATGAAGTCTCCCACTGTCCTGCTTGTCCTGACTGGGATCCCCACCCATCAACACCACGTGCTCTGGACATCGAATCATCAGCATCATCATGGCTCCATGATCCAGGATCACCCAAGGCAGATGATCCCCCTTCTGACATATCATCAGATCAGTAGTAGCCTAATGGTATGACACAATGCCTACCTCATTCACCTTACTTCATCTCATCACATAGGCATTTTATCATCTCACATCATCACAAGAAAAAGGGTGAGTAGCGTACAATAAGACGTTTTGAGAGAGAGAGAGATACCACATTCACATAACTTTCATTACAGTATTTTATTATAATTGTCCTATTTTATTATTAGTTATTGTTGTTAATCTCTTACTGGGCCTCATTTGTAAATTAAACTTTACTATATATATATATAGTAAATACTATATATATATATATAGTAAAATCTCTCTCAAAACGTCTTTTCATATATATATGAAAAACATAGAACATATAGGGTTCGGTCCTATCTGTGGTTCCAGACATCCACTGGGGGTCTTAAAACACATCCCTTGTGGCTAAGGGGCAGTACCTTAGTGATTTCAGCAGACACTGCTTCTGGAATCAATTTACCCCAATCCCAGTTATAGCTCTTTGAGTATCAAAGTTTCCCCATCTTGATTCATGGACTTCAGGACCTCTCCTTAGCCCCTCCCAATGACTGGAATGGAACCAATAAGTGTATCATATACTCTACCTTGGATTATAGATTCAAGTGTGGTCACATGACCCAATCAGAGCCAATGAGAAAAAAATAAGGCTTTTGCTGGGACTTTTGAGAAACAAAATCTGGCTCTCTCAGATGGGATTTGAATCTGAGAGAATGTGTGATCTGGAGTTTCTTCAGCCCTCAAATGACTATAAAAAGAGTATGTTGTGGAAACTGAAGCCAACCTGGAGGAGAGCCAACTCAAGGAATAGAGTAAGGGAGAAACCAAGTCTTGGTGACACACTGAGCCCCTGCACTGAGCCACCCCCAGTGCCAGCATTACAGTAGAATTCTTCAGTCACATTAACCAAAGCTTCCCCTTTTTGCTTAAGTTACTTTGGGTTGGATCTTCTGTCATTTGTAATCCAAAGAGCTCTAACTCATATGATTGGCAAGATTTAAAGTTTCTTACATAAAATATGATTGATCCAGTTGTATATCTCTTTGAACTTTGTTCTATGTTTACTTTCTTTTGTTTTGTAAATGTTCAAAATTAAAGAATAGTTGATATTGATGCTGTTATTTTCATTACAAGTTCACAGTTTTAATAGAAAAGTACATGATTAAATCATGTGCTAGATTATCAACTATTTGCATATTTAGCTATTTGCATCCAAGGGAAAGTCTAATCCATTGACCTATTATAAGCCAGAAAATACCTTCATTCCAAAAACAAATGGAATCGCATCCTGAAGAGAATGTGTTTAATTGAAAAGTAGCTAGACAAACAAAAATGGATTTAAAAAATCAAGTAATCTTAAAGAAGGCAGCAAAAAGGAAAGGAAATTTAAAAGGTGAGGCAAATAGCACAAAATAAAATGGTAGACATAATTCCAAGAAATAAGTTATTGTAAGTGAAGTAAACAGTCTAATTTAGTTCAAGTTAGTCTAGTAAAGTCAGAGGACAGAGATTATCAGACAATAAAAGTAAACCGACTCTATGCTTATTACAAGACACAAACCTAAATCATAGAGACACTAAAAGATTGAAAATGAAAGCTCAGAAAAACTGAAACAAGACAAATATTTAGCTATATGCAGCTACACTGGTATCAGCCTAAAAAGTTTGTTACCTATAAAAAGGATGTTACAACTAGGTGTCAGGCAGGGCTTCACATGGTGAATAGTGGACATTCCATGATTCAGGGTGTGGTTCTTACTTTTCTAATCACTCATTCAGTTCATTCAACTTATTAAAAAATAATAATTCAAAAAGCTGACTATGTGGTAAGCTGTCAAAGTCAAACGTGGTCCTTGCTTTCAAATATGCAATCTGGTAGGTGGCACAGATAAATAACTACACCAACAATTAAAGTACAATGTGGTCAGTGCTGTGATAGAGGGATGTAAACAGAGCCTTGAGAACACACTGACAGGGAGGGAGGTGTGTATGACTGGAGTTTTGAAGGGTATTCCATTCATTCACCTATTGGATAAATTTCCCTGATAATCCAGGCTGGCCTCCTGCTATTGATTCCTGACACTTAGCTCCAGTACTCCTGTGACACTGATGGGGGAGGAAAAATTTTATTACAGGCATAACTCATTTTATTGTGCTTTGCTTTACTGTGTTTCACAGATATCATGTTTTCTTACAAATTGAAGGTTTGTGGTGACCCCGCTTTGTCAGATGATGATTAGCATTTCTTAGCAATAAAGTATTTTTTAATTAAAGTATGTACATTGCTTTTTTTTAGACATAATGCTATTGCATACTTAATAAACTATGGTATAGTGTAAACATAACTTTTATTTATTTATTTATTTATTTATTTATTTTTTGCAGTGCGTGGGCCTCTCACTGTTGTGGCCTCTCCCGTTGTGGAGCACAGGCTCCGGACGCACAGGCCCAGCGGCCATGGCTCACGGGCCCAGCCACTCCACAGCATGTGGGATCTTCCCGCACCGGGGCACGAACCCATGTCCCCTGCATCGGCAGGCGGACTCTCAACCACTGCGCCACCAGGGAAGCCCAACATAACTTTTTTTTTTTTTTTTTTTTTTTTTTTTTTTGCGGTACGCGGGCCTCTCACTGTTGTGGCCTCTCCCGTTGCGGAGCACAGGCTCCGGACGCGCAGGCTCAGAGGCCGTGGCTCACGGGCCCAGCCGCTCCGCGGCATGTGGGATCCTTCCGGACCGGGGCACGAACCCGTGTCCCCTGCATCGGCAGGCGGACTTTCAACCACTGCGCCACCAGGGAAGCCCCCCAACATAACTTTTATAAGTACTGGGTAACCAAAAAATTCATGTGAGTCACTTTATTGTGATATTTGCTTTATAGCAGTTGTCTGGAATCAAACCTGCAAAATATCTCCAAGGTACGCCTGCAGAGGGAAGTGAGGTGAGCCTAGGACCTAGAACCATCACTTTCATTGAATTGGGGCAGCACGAGGAAATCCAGTTGGATGGGTGGCAAGTCATAGACCAGGTTCAGGCCAGCCTCAGGGAAGTCCAGCAAGAGATAAAGGATAGGAGGAGAAGGAGCAGGGGAGTAAGGAATACTTGGAAATCCAGGAAAATGGCTAGAAAGCTCATAGTTCATGTAAGTGGTGGGAAGGGGAGGGTTAGAGAGAGTTTAGAGGCAGAACTGGCAACATCAAGGCTTGGATTCATTTTTAGAAGGCCTGAGATCCTGGGTAGGCCAGGTATCAATGGCAAGGAAACTGGTTGCTCCTACATATTCAATATCCAGTCACTAAGGTAGGGCACTGAACAAAGCAGGACAGGTGATAGGGAAGGGTTGAGGGTCACCTGAGGGTCCAACTAGAGTTTCTTTAATTTCTCCAAACTGAGGCCAGGTTGGTCCTGCAGGGCCTGCAAGGAGGAACCACCTGGCCCAATTATGGGGAGAAGGGAGAATCTGAGCTGAGTAACCAGGCAGGCTCTGACACCACCATGAGCACTTCATCCCTCCAAGTTCCATGGTTCCCAATCCAAGTTCCTCTTCTGAACTGCAACTACTCTTGGAAGGGGTAACCCATTAAACCACTCTGTGTGAATGAGTTTATCAGATGTCTTTCTGCCTGCTGGAAAGAACCTAATAATTTGAGAGCACTGGGTGCCTGGGAAAAAGTGAACATAAAGGATGGGTGGGGAAGGAAAGACAATGAAAGGGAAAAATCACAGGCCCCAGAGATAAATTTATTGACTTCCGTTTTGCTGATGACCAGCTCTGCCTGTGGTGTCTTGGCACCATTCAGGAGTTCAAAGACAGGGTCCACCCAGCTGAGAGCTGGTTATAGCTGTCCTGTATATATAATGCCATGTAATGACTGGTTGGGGTTAATCAAATATAATGCCCAACCCAGACCTATTAAATTTCACCACAAAAGAGGCTTTAATCAGTCTTTTATCAGCTTGGTGCTCTGGCCTAAGAAGACTGCTTTTGTTTGCCATATAAGAGACAATGGGAGAGCCAGGATCGGCCTGCTCTCTGGAGTACAACAAGCGAATTGTCCACAAACAACAGATCATTCAAGGCCATGCGAGAGGAAAGGCAGGAGAGGCTGCATGAATCTACAAAAGTGTTCACTGTTAATGGTCACGGCCTCGAGTGTTTAAATTCAGGCCACATTCCCACTGGAGCTTCCAAAATATAGGGAGGATGGGAACAAAAAGACTCCAGTGTGCTTCATGTAAGTCTATCTGGCCTTGGCCCTCTACAGGACATTCTTGCTTGCTGCTTGCTGAAAAGGGAAAGGAAAACTGACATTTGGTTTTCTCACTAAGCAAAGCCCAGATGTCCTGGTGGTTAGATGTGCTTCACAGGCTAGGGATTAAAGTGTTGAGTGTAGTTCTATGCCAAACTGCACCTGTCCCACTGCCCAAGCACCTCTTGGACTATGGAAGGGATGGGAGGAGAAGGGAGATAAAAGGCAGTGAAGAGGGGAGAGAAAAGAGGGGACCTTCCCTGACCCAAAAGAGAGGATGACATTTAAGCCACCCAATCAAATCTGTTTCACAAATATTTGAATACTGCTAGGAGGCAGGCTGAGACACACCCGGGTACAGAAACAAGGACACAAATTAAAAATCTACCTTTTCTGCTTGGAATTGGAGGATGTTAGAGTTGGAAGGGTCCCAGTTCATCTTTCTTTATATCATTTTGGTCTTCAAAAGATGCCTTGGGTTAAAAAAAAAAAAATCCATGCTGAGAAACACAGCCCCACGCATTGGAGTAACCTCAAACTCTGGGGCTGCTGTAGGAATGTGTCATGTGTCACTGGGGGGAGAAAGGTTGAGAATTATTGATCTAGTCTGCTGCAGAAATGGAAGTTCCAAGAAATAAACTGGATTTTCCAAGGCCACTTAGCTATTTAGTAACAGAGAGGGGATTAAAATCCATATCTTCCAATGCCCAATGCAGAACCCAATCCGTTGTACCACAAAGTCTCTCCACTCAGGCTTCCTGGAAGATGCAAATCCTGAAGACCTTAAGCAAATTATTGAGTATCTTGGGTCTAGTATCCTCACTTATATGTGGCCCATTAGCTACCAAAACTTTGTGCCATAACTTCTGGTCATCAGAGTTTAGACTTTGTCTGTGAACCAAGATTTTCCCTTCTGCTCTAGATGGAACTTTGTTTGGAACTGCAAATCTATAAAGAAATAGGAAGAAGAGAAGGAATTAGACTAACAGCAAAGAAAAAAGAGTAAACCGTTGCTCATAGCACCAAACCTGTGGCCCCTCAGCTCCAGATTAGTGTGAAGGCAGGGGAGGCAGCTGCCTAACTTGGTCTTGATTTGAACTACATTCAGATATGTTTGGGGGTTGATAATGATAGGAGGAATTCCCGTGACCAGGTGGGCGAGAGATCTGGGAGTGATTCTATTTATGGAAGGTTTACTGGATATATGCGTCTGAAGATGAAATGAACAGCACCCAGTCTAGACAGCCTTTAGGGAGTGGGATGAAAGAGAGATGAGAAAGGGACCAGTGGAAAATGAAAGTTGTTCTGTGAATTGTGAGGGGTGCCAGGGGTCAGAAGTCTTTGGCCATTTTCATTTGTCATCCAGTGTGGCTGACCTGTGCTTTGTGCTTTGAAATCATTCAGCTTCCCTAAAGACATTTTGAGCTGTAATTGCAGATTTCCGTTTTAGGTTCTTGCCCTCTCCCATTCTGCTCTAGACCAATTCAAAATCCTTCCTCAGGCACCGTGCAAAATGCCTTTGCAGAGTCGATGAAGGATCGTGGTGAGGCCCGTGTGAATTTATCAATTTTTTTCTGCCTGTAATGGGAGTGGTTGTGGCAAAGTTGTTATTAGCTAAATTAGAACAACAATTTGGGCTGGTGGGGCTTGGTGACATACCCCCTTTGATAATAACTTATTAATTATATTAATTATGACTTTGCCTTGCACTGCAGTAATGGGACTGGAAGCTTTCTATTTTCTTTCAGATTTCAAAAGTAATACTGCTTCAGTTTCTTTACTTATGTTCCTGGCAATTAAGTGCTATCCCAAAACATAAACACAATTTCCTCTTTTGAAATCATTATGCAAGGAGTGTCATGTGAAAGCTGCTGTTACTTAAAATATGATCTTGTAAAATAAAGGGGAGCTCTCCTATTTATCAGTCTAGCAAGGAGCTGTTATTAAAAATCTTAATAGAAAAAACTATGCTGTCCATTCTGTTTTCCTTTTTTTTTTTTTACCTCTTTACAAAAAGAAAATGGCCTTTGGGATATTTTTAACTAAAAAGAAAGAAAAACCAAACAAATAAATATTTTTATTGTTTTGACTATGGTTGTTGAAATATGGCCTATAGGAAAAGTAGAAATAAAAAGAATTATCACACGCACTTCTCCTCACATGATGAGCTGTGAGCTGTCAGGGTTAACCCTGCAGCCACAGCTCTAAGCTGTCTCCTCTTTACCTCAACCAGCCATGATGGTTCTTCTCTACAGGAAAGATTGACCTTGGAGTCAGACTGACCTGGTTTAAATCTATTAGGTTGAACCACAGGAAATTGCTGTTTATATACACCAAAGATGGCCAAATAATGGCAATTTCATGGGGGTCGACTTAATATCATCTTCTCATTGGTCAAGCTTCGGATTACTGTGAGGACTACAGATGACGTATTTTAAATGTTTTACTTATTCCATGGCACTCGGTATGCTCACGATACATGTGACTAATACGAATTGCAAGAAGCAGCAGGGACATTTCATTTCAAGTCAGTTCAACAAGCCCTATTTGAGACCCTCTTTTTCATCCCAGGCACTGCTTTTGTGCTGGGAATACACAGATTCATAGCTGCCAGGTGGCATGATGCATGCAGGAATTTAGCAATATACCCATGATAGAGGGTAGCATGGTGGTTGGGGTATGAACTTTTGTGGGGATGGGGAGATGAGGGCAGCCTTTCCTCAGGTGTGATGCCTCATCAAGGTGCTGCAGAACAGACAGCTTGGTGGGGAATGTTCCAGGCTGGGTGTTCAGAGAAACTCAGGCTGGAGAGAGAGAGAGAGAGAGAGAGAGAGAGAGAGAGAGATGCTATAAAATGAGGTTGGAGAGATGGGCACGGCCCACAGGGTAGAGTTAGGTTTTGTGAGGCCTGGAAATTTTACAACCTGGGGGGACCCTCTTTACAAAACAGCCATGTAAACACACCTCTGGGGACTCCTAGGTCCTGAAGCTGGGAAGCCTTGACATTTCAGCTTTATTATCTTCCTCAAACATCTGCCCCTGGCAGGGCCGCAATGTGAGGAGCCTTGTTAAAGAGCAGGGGGCAGACAATGCTACTGAAGGATCTTAAGCAGGAAAGTGATATTATCAGATTTGACTTTGAGAAAAAGCACCCCAAGGGCTGTCTGGAAGATGGATCAGAGGAGCTTGTGTTAGACAGCTGAAAAACCAATTAAAAAGCTATTTTAATAATCCAGAGGGCCAAGAGTCTGAACATGGCAGAATTCATGAAGAAGGAATTAACTCAGCATCACCCAGCAAAAGTCATTGGGGGATAGTCACCCCAGGAGGCCTGGTCCTCCTATCCCTGAACCCATCCTGAACAGGTAACAGATGCTTTTAAAATCAGATTCTCCACCTGGGAAGGTCTTGAATTGGTCACATGACCAGAGGCCTGTCATTCTACACACAAGTGGTCAGTCATGGCACTGTCATGCCCACTGAGGCCTGGTTATTCCTCGCTCCTGCCCTGCCCTGTCACGTGGCTAGGTTCTGCTTCAGTTTTCACTTCAATATTTCAGTTCTCTGTTGGGTTCAGAGTCTGACTCTGAATGCTAGACTGCTTGGCCAGGGCTCCGTCACCTGCTAAATCTCTGCCATGCTCTTTCTGTCCCTCCAAACCTGAAACTGGGCCATGTACTCCACCCACTGCATTCTCCTAGGAAAACCCCTGTTCCTCTTGTTCATCCTTTGAAATGCTGTGAATGGGTCTGCTCCGCAGTGATCCTTCTCTGGCTACCTCCCACTGTTCCCCCTAGATTCAATGACTCACTCACCTCATCTATATCTTGCATGTTCCTTTATTATTATATGTATTATGCTCTATAATATTTATTTGTATATCTTTGAGGTTGGGAAACATGTCTTATACTGTCATTTCCCCAGTAGCTCACACAATCCTTAGTAGACACTTAATAAGTGTTGGGTCAACTGATTTGAACTGAATTCCTGAATTCACTGAATCCCCTTTTTAAATAATACTACACAATAATAACCCGGCCAGGGCCTAGCTGTGCCTCCTTCTAAGGACCACAGTACCCCAGCCTACCTGGATTTGCATATCTCATACTATCTGTGCCTCTTGCTTCAAGGCCTCCATTTAATGGGTTGAACTGCTCTTCACCCAGAATCAAGCCTGAATTCATCACACACCCCTCCCAATTTCACATCTTTCCTGGGTGACCTCCTACAGCTGGGCCTGATTTCTTCTGGCCAGTCCTTGCTCAGTCCTCACTTCTTCCCAGCCCATCTCTGAGGTGAACATGCTTTGTGATCTCTCTGGTTGTGCTGTCTGGACAAGGCGGGGGGTACTTAGTCCAAAAGCAGCCAATTCATGGGCTAGACCATACCTGTAAGGTAGCCCAGTGGAAAAAGCTTTAACCAAAGGGACTGTCTTGGTCAGTTTGGGCTGCTATAATAAAGTACCATAGACTAAGTGGCTTATAAACAATAGAAGTTTATTTCTCACAGTGCTGGAGGCTGGAAGTCTGAGATCAGGGTGTGAGCATGGTGGAGCTCTGGTTAACAGTGGTCGTTTTCTTACTGTGTCCTCACATGGTGGGAAGGGCAAGGGAGCACTCTGAGGTCTCTTTTATAAGGGCACTAATCCCATTCATGAGAGCTCTACCCTCATGACCTAATTACTTCCCAAAGGCCCTACTTCTTAATACCATCACATTGCGGTTTAGGATTTCAACATATGAATTTGAGGGGAACACAAACATTCAGTCTATAGCAGCGATTTTATGAGCCAATCAGACTGACAGATCATGTAGTGGAAAAAATCACTTTGAGGAGCCTCCCTCAGCAGGAGAGCTGTGGATGGGGTGGTTTCTCTTAGAAGGGGACTGACTGTTGGTTGGGCAGTCATCATGAATGAGCTCTTGAGTACACTGCTCCAATCTCTATCTGCCTAAGTTTTTCTACTCTCAGTATTGTCCACTCTTGACTAGAGTCACCTGAAACCCAGACCCTTTGTAGTGTTCCTTCTATAAGAGCTCCTCATCTAACTTTCAAGAACTGTGAAGGGGTCTAAGATTTTACCAAACTTACAGGCTAACAAATTATCTTGACACAATTTCACTGATGCTAGCAGAAGGCAAGAGACTTTTGGGTCAGAGACAAAGGACTTTATCACTCACAGTACAGCAAGTAGAATGACCATTAGCATATTTACGTCAGTTCCTCTTGCTCCCTAGTCCCATGGCAACAATGTGGATGGGGACCAGATGGATGCTTGTGTAAGCTGTGGGTTGTGTTACAGTAGAGGAACTCTGAGCTTAGGGAACCTAAATCTTTTATAATGGGCAGTAAACACGCCTGCTCTTTGTTCTGGAGAAAGACATTATGACACTGGACAGTAAGCATATCTGGCCTTTTCTCTAGATGGAGGCATTATCTCTATCTTCCATGGCTATTTGTTATACAAACACATTCTTGAAAAGATATTTTGAATGAAGGGTAGTAAGTACCTCACTTACAAGATGTCCAGAAATGTGAGATACTTGCAGGGAGTTGTCTTGAAACACTAACTAGCAGCTCCCATCCATCCACATTCTGGTGCTGGCATGTTTATTCCTCAGGTGAGGGGAACTTTACTTTTCCAACCCTAATCCCTCGCCTAAGCTCTAATCACAAATTTCCTGCTCCAAGCGAACATCCCATTCAGATAACTTCAATAATTAAATTTAAAATGTTTATATTCATCTTCCTTTCCTAACCTTCCAGGTTTATTACCACCATTCTCCTTGTCTCACTAGTTCCAACCTTAGGAGTCATTTTTAAATTCCATCTTCCTCTTTGTCACTGATCACCAATCAATCACAAAGTTCTATCAGCTCTCCTTTGAAATATCTCATTCTCACCCTCTTCTCTTCCTGGCCATTTATACTGTCATTAACTTAATTCAGAATTTTATTTCATCCCTAGAATGCTCAAGAAATGTCCTCACTAGTTTTCTAGATTCCTATTCTCCTCGTCGATACCTCTTAATCCCCTTAAGGCACAGTTTTGATCATATTGTACTCTTATTTTTAAAGTTTCAGCAGTTTCCCATGGCCTGTTCAATAGAACAGTCTAAGCTTCATCTCCCACTCAAGGCCCACCCACTCTGACCTGGGCCTTATCTCCTGCCACTCTGTTCCAGCTGTGCAGGCATTGCCTCATTTCTCTACCTGCCAAACCCGTCCATGCCTGGTCTACTTCCCTACCCTTCCCCGTTCCTCAGAGTTCTGAATCCTGTACCTTTGCAAAACCACTTCATCCTTCAGCACCTAGAAGTTCTTCTTTTACTGGTCCAGTCTACACTAATTTCCTTTGTCCAATTATACTTACTTTAATATTTAGCCTCACTCTGTCCCATGTGGCTACTTAATTGTCTTATGTACCCACCTAAGTTTTAAGTTCCTGGAGGATGAGTACTATCATTTGTATACCTTTTATACCACTCAGTGTCTACTTAGCACTGACTTGGCCAAACTGTAGAAACCCAACTCTCCCACTTGCTAGCCATGTGACTGGAAAGGTAACATCTATGCCTCAGTTTCCTCATTTAAAAAATGAGATATAGGGAATTCCCTGGTGGTCCAGTGGTTAGGACTCCATGCTCTCACTGCTGAGGGCCCAGGTTAGATCCTTGGTCAGGGGAATAAAATCCCACAAGCCACATGGCGTGGCCAAAAAATAAATAAATAAAATAATAATAATAAAATTTAAAAAATAAAATGAAATAAAAACTGAGATATAAATAGTACCTATATCACAGGGTTGTTGGGGTAATTATATTAGATAATAAGAGAAAACCTTAGCAGATTATCTGGTATATAGGAAGAGCTCAATCAATATTGACTATTATTATTAATCTTATAGTGATGAATGAATAAATACAAAAATGAATGAATAAATACATGAATACATGAAATACACAGTCCTCTTTTTTGGGGGGGCTCCAGTCTTATGAAGATAACCTTGAAAAATATTTATAATCCCAAACCAGTGAGGCATGGGAGAAGTTGGATGGAAGATGAGAAGTAGCATCTTCCAAAGGCCTGACAATCCTTGAAAAGATGGATTGTTCAGAGATAAGAGAGAACCCGATAATAGAGAAGAACCAATAAAGGAACAGTCCAGATAGTGTTTGCTTGTCTCCTTTCTGTTTCCATGTTTCTCTCTGCCTCTCGGGTAAGTCTAAGGCTCTTGAAACATAGGTGGGGGCACTGGAGAAGTAACAGTATGGCAACTGGTCAAAGAGATGGAGCCTGTTCCCTGGCTGGGGGTTAGCAAAATTTTCCAGAGAGGACACATCATGTCTTTCTGCCAGGGCATCTCTGCCTCCTTAGATCTGCCTACAGGCAAGCTTGATATGAGCTAGTTCTATGGAAAGTTGTCACTGGCTGTCAGAACCATAATGCTGCTTGAGAAGAAGCATTAACTATCTGGAGCAGAAGGCAAAGGAATTCTCTCTTAAAAAGTAGAGCAGCCTCAATCCTCTTCCATTAACAAATTACTATGATTGTCTTTTCAATGCCTTTCTATATGTCACGTACTGTGCTACCCAACAAATAGTCCTCAAAATAATCTGGTAAAGTAAGTATTACAATATCTACTTTAAAGAAAAGAAACTTAGGAGCACCAAGATTAAGTAAGCATCTTTGGTCATACAGCTAATAAGTGATGGAGCAAGGATTTAAACCCAGGCATTCCTGCCTCCAAAAGTCTGGGAGCATTTTCCCTCAATACCAGCATATAAAAGAATCCAAACAAGCCAGGCCTTGGATTCCTACTCACATGTGCTTTCAGCCACACTTCACTAATTTCCTTTTACCATTTAACAGCTATTAACACAAATATGCAAGTGAGACTATCAAATACTTTTTTGAGGGTGGGTTTTCACAGCCAAGAAGGGGAAGGGGAGATACTGAGCCCTTCAGTAGGGGTGAGGGAAGAAACTAGCCATGGGCAGCTGAAGGCAAATGAAAACAAATTTGTTAGCTGAGGACTAGCTCTCTGCGTAGCAACTAAAGTGTTTTTTACATCTCCTGCCAGATAGAACTTCTGTTACAGTGCTTCTTGTCACCAGTAGGAAAATATGGGCTCCTCCTAGAGCTCTTAATTCTGAATCTATTACTACACTTAAAAAAATAATGTTAATAGAGATAATAAAATGGAATCCTAACCACAGTTACTTTGCCGTCTGCATGAAAATATTGGCTCTGGAAAAGGGACAGCCTGGTAGGAAACCAAAGACATAGAAATATGTTTTGAGAATCATATTCTTGGCCTGAAACAGATCTCACAGTAAGGAAGTTTGGCTGAGGCCAAGGTTCCTGAGGTCAGGAAGGGGGAGAAGCTGAGCAGCTTGTTTTTCTGCAGTCTCAGTGGAACAGGGCAGTCAAGGAGGGTGTATTTTGGTTTCTACTATCTCTTCCAAGGGAAAAAGCAGCCCAGGTTTGTGTCTCCTCCACAGAAGCTGGGGTCATTTGCCTTAACAAGGGCAGACCACAGACCCTCCATGAAATTGTGGAGACTTTTCTTGTTGGCCCCATTCCAGTTCCCCTTCCAAAGGGCCTCTCTCTCCTGGGTATCCCAAATCCCACTATTCCTGACAACCCAAGCCACCAGCTTGGTTAATGCAGCTTCTGTATACAGTAAGATGATCTGGGTTAATGGGAGGTCCAATAAATTTGATGATTTCACTACTTCTTATTCCCATTGTCTTCATTCCTATTTGACTGAATGAAATAGTTAATCATGCAATTATTTTAAAATTATGTTTTAAAACTAACTTGATCAATTAAGTGGGTCTGATTAATATAGATATTATTTCTGCTTTATATTTTGATAAATGCTATTGTGTCCCCCAAAAGATGTTAAAGTCTTAACTCCTGATAATTATGAATATGACCGTATTTGGAAATAGAGTTGTTGCAGATATAATTAAGTCAATATGAGATCATACTAGATTAGAGTGGGCCCTAGAACCAACGACTAGTGTCCTTAAAAGTAGGTTGTAAAGAGACATAGACACATACAGAGGGAAGGCAGTCATGTGAAGATGGAGGCAGAGACTGGAGTGATGCAGCTGTAAGCTAAGGAGTGTCAAGGACTGCAGACAACCAAGGATTGCAGAAGCTCGGGAGAGGCAAGGAAGCATTTTTCCCTTGGAGCCTTCAGAGGGAGCATGGCCTTGCTGATACCTTGATTTTGGACTTCTAGCCTCCGTAATTGCAAGAGAATAAACTTCTGTTTTTTAAAGCCGCCCAGTTCATTGCTATAGCGGTCTTAGGAAACTAATACAAGTTTTTTTGTTCACATTAATTTTTTTCTTACCTATTGTACCCCAGCACTTATCAAACTACTTCGCAGTATAATGGGAGCTCAATTAACACATGTTGAAGGAACAAGTGAATTGAGTGTGTATGTGTACAATCTGTGCATGTAGAAGCATATTGATACACTTTCTGACCTACTTCACTCGTTTTCTATTGCAATGAGTCCATAAGTCTATAAATCCACACATGTGGACTGAATAAATAATGCCTATCATGTAAATGTACTTCTTATTTTAACTTAAGAGCCACACAAATAAACAAAACTAACAACTGGCAAGAATTCCTACCAAAAAAGTCAAAGTGAAGTTACATTTGTTAATAAGAAAGTAGGAAAACATGAAAACAGATGGATTCAGCTTGAATTAAGAAATCTTCATTTTTTTCCCCCAAATGCCATTCTTGGTAGCCTTCCTCTCCTTGTTGCTGAAATCAACTCATAATCCTACTCTGCACAGGGCTTGTACTGCACCAGCCCCTAGGCCAGTGTTTTTTAAAGTGTAGTCCATGGATCACCTGCATTAGAACTACCTTATAAAGCTAGAATAATTAAACAGTGTGGTATCAGTGCATGAAGAGACCGATATACAGTTGACCCTTGAACAACATGTCTATTAGGGGTGCTGACCCTCCACGCAGTTGAAAATCTCCATATAGCTTATAGCTGGCCCTCCATATACACAGTTCCTTCATATCCACAGTTCCTCCCTGTTCACGCTTCCACATCCGAGGATTCAAATTAAACCGGTGCATAAGTAGACCTGCATAGCTCAAACCCATGTTATTCAAGGGTCAACTGTAGTAGTGTCACAGAAGAGAAAGTTCAGAGTTAAACACAAATTCATATAGAAATCTAGAATATGATAAAATGGGCAATTCAAGTCATTGGCAGTGATGAATTAAGGAATAGATTATTCAATAAATGTTATTGGGGAAACTGCATAGCCATCTGGGAAAAATAAATAAGTTGCAACCAAATTCTACATATTATTCTAGAATAAAGTCTATATGACTTAAAGATTTAAATTTAAAAAAAAATCTATAAAGGTACTAGATGAATTTGTGGAATAATTTTTCACAGTCTTGGAGTGGGAAAAGCTTTTCAAAGTATAACTTAAAACCCAGAAGTCAGTAAATAAAATATTAATTAATTCAGTAACAGTTACACTTTCATAAAAACTGTCCCGCAGAAGTCACCAAAAGGAATTCAAAAGATAAATGACAAACTGAGAAAAATATTTGCAATTCATATCACAGCCTAAGGATTTATTTCCCTAATGTATAAAGAGTTTCTAAAAACCAATAAAATAAAGATCAAAAGATACAGTAGAAAAATAGTGAAAGGAAATGAACAGACTTTACAAAAAGAAAATACAAACGACTCAAACATATTAAAATACTCTCATCCTCTTCTCTTATGGTAAAGGAACTGAACTTAAACACCAGTGAGGGACTTCCCTGGTGGTGCAGTGGTTAAGAATCCGCCTGCCAATGCAAGGCACACGGGTTTGATCCCTGGTCTGGGAAGATCCCAAATGCCGCAGAGCAACTAAGCCTGTGTGCCACAACTACTGAGCCTGTGCTCTAGAGCCCGTGAGCCACAACTACTGAGCTCGTGTGCCACAACTACTGAAACCCATGCGCCTAGAGCCCGTGCTCCACAACAAGAGAAACACTGCAATGAGAAGCCAGAGCACCGCAACAAAGACTAGTCCCCCGCTCGCCACAACTAAAGAAAGCCCACATGCAGCAACGAAGACCCAATGCAGCCAAAAATAAATTTTAAAAAAACAACAACACAAATGAGATACTATTTTGATGTACCATATTGGCAAAGTCAAAAAATTTGATAATATACTTTGTTGGCTAGAGGTCAAGAAGAAATGGTGCTCATGCTGGTAAGAGTGTAAACTGATATAACTTCAGTGAAGGGTGATTTGGCAGTATCTATCAAAAGCACAAAATCACTTATCATTTGGCCCAGTAATTCCACTTCTAAGAATTTATCCAGATATAATCACTTATGTGTGAAATGACATATGTACATGGTACTTGTTGCTACATTGTTTACAGTTGGGAGAGGTTAGAAATGACCTGCATGTCCACTGGCAGCAGACTGTAAAACAAACTATGGTTACTTCCACACTGAAATACTATGTAGTCATCAAAAAGGATGAGGAAACTTTATATACAGGAATGGCAAGATCTCAAAGAAACATTGGTAAGTGAAAAACAAAACAAAACAAAAATAAACAAGGTTCAGAACAGTGTGTATGGCATGCTACCGTGTGAATGAGAAGGAGAAACTTCATACATAGTTTTTGTTTAATATGCATAAAATATTTCTGGAAAATATACAAGGAAAATTACAGATTCCTAGAATGTAATCCCTACCCCAGACTTTTGGAGGCAAAATCTGCACAGGCATTAGTTCTAAAGCTTACTGAAGATGGATAAACACTGACCTTAGGGGGTAAAAATTTGAGAATCACTTTGAGATTTGCTGGCTCAGTTCCAACACGTAGCATTTTGCCCTTTTTCTCAAATCCAGTCTATTTACTCCCGGGACCTTAGTTCTACTAACTAGCTTCCTATCCCTATGACCTCATCACTGTCCCAGAAAACTACTTAGATCCATTATGTCAAACTTCTTCTTCCAGGTATGTAGGAGTCCTGAGCCACTGACCAGGGTCAACATATCCAGAACCAGGATCAACCTAAACATGCACAAAGCTGACAATAGCTCCTTCTTGATAAGTACATTCTGGGAAGAGAGAAAAACTCAATGGAGTAAGCAGAGAGCCAAACCAGGGCCTTAGATTTGGGTTGATAGTAGAGGGCAGAGATGATAGAGGAACAGGCTGAGAGGAGGAAGGATTATACATGTCCCCAGAGGTGACAGGACTGAAGATGCCTTTTAAAGAGAGCCAATAACTATGCCTCTGGTTGGGAAAAATTTCAGACCCCTTGTTCTTCCTGAACCAAAGCTCTGCCTTCTCTTTCTAAGCATTACTGCCATCATCAACACTCACCCCTGAACTGAATCATGTGGCTGGGTCTCTGTTACCTAATTCCAGACTTCCCTGAGCTGCCTGCCCACCTGCCTAAATTTCTAAATACCTCCTGTTCCCACCAATCATGAAGTATGTGCTTGTATATCCAATATCTCCAGATACATTCTTAGGACTGAGCTTGCTCTTAGAACCTGCAGCTATGTTTGTTCTCCAGTGACCCGTCCCCCATTGGCCTGATCTGATTCCTAGATCCCAGCTCTCCAGGTCAGCACTGTTATCCTAAAGGGAACCAAGCCACATGGGGTTTATATCCTAGTTGCTGGTTGAAATTCATATCACAAGTTAGATAGGAGCTCTGCCTTGAATGATGTGGTCTGTGAACACAACTACCTGCAACCACATGAAAAGTGAATTAACATATTGATACAGATTCAATTCTAGGTATGGACACCAAAGGAGCAAAGATTTGGCTAGTCTCATACTGGTACAAGTACAGGCCCTTAGTCATCAGATGTCAGAAAAATAGAAGGGCAGGTAGGTTAATGGATAATGGCTAGCAGAGGTTAGGACCCATTAAAGATATGTCAGGTCAGGCAATCAGAGTCCTGTGATATATAAATCTGATTCTGAGGCAACGTCTGCCTCGGACCACTCTTTGCCAAAGCAGGTTTGGTATAGGAATGTGCTCAAAACTCCTCACTTAGGTAAGCACTCATAGGTGGTCAAGGAGGGAGCAAGAGAGTGACAGAAGGTTCTAAAGTGTATATAGGTAAATATGCAGCTTGATGTGGTGGGGAGAGCACTGGACTAGGTACCAGTAGACCTGAGTACTGCTCCTGCGTCCTCTACGTGCTCCTTGCTCCAGTGATCTCCACCCCGACCCCAAATCTTGCCCAGTTGGGCCTCCTTGCTTTCAATTCAGCATCCCTGGTTCCAGGAAACTGTTCTACATCCATCCTCCCCACCTGACTCTGATGGCCTAGAGCAGATACTTGGCTCTTTATGTCTGTTTGGTAATGGAGCATTCCCAGCAAGAGCTATCACCATCAGCAATCTTGGCAACATTTTGATCCCTGAGTGTGACAAACTTGTATCCTTATCAGCTGAGGACCCTGTCTATGAAGTGTTTAATTTCCAAAGGAAATGTTGGACCTACAGAAACTTCTACCTAAGAACGGGGAACCAGTTCTCTTTACATGAAATGTCCTAATCCTATTAGTATAAAGAGAGATTTTTAACAACAACAACAACAACAAAATATATATATATATATTATTTATTTTTTAATTTTTTAAATTAGTTTCTGCTTTATAACAAAGTGAATCAGTCATACATATACATCTGTTCCCACATCCCTTCCCTCATGCATCTCCCTCCCTCCCACCCTCCCCATCCCACCCCTCCAGGCGGTCACAGAGCACCGAGCTGATCTCCCTGTGCTCTGTGGCTGCTTCCCACTATCTATCTACCTTACGTTTGGTATAGTGTATATATGTCCATGCCTCTCTTTCGCTTTGTCACAGCTTACCCTTCCCCCTCCCCATATCCTCAAGTCCATTCTCAAGTAGGTCTGTGTCTTTATTCCCGTTTTGCCCCTAGGTCCTTCATGACTTTTTTTTTTTTTCTTAATTCCGTATATATGTGTTAGCATACGGTATTTGTCTTTCTCTTTCTGACTTACTTCACTCTGTATGACAGACTCTAGGTCTATCCACCTCATTACAAATAGCTCAGTTTCGTTTCTTTTTATGGCTGAGTAATATTCCATTGTATATATGTGCCACATCTTCTTTATCCATTCATCCGATGATGGACACTTAGGTTGTTTCCAGCTCCGGGCTATTGTGAATAGAGCTGCAATGAACATTTTGGTACATGTCTCTTTTGGAATTATGGTTTTCTCAGGGTATATGCCTAGTAGTGGAATTGCTGGGTCATATGGTAGTTCTATTTTTAGTTTTTTAAGGAACCTCCATACTGTTCTCCATAGTGGCTGTACCAATTCACATTCCCACCAGCAGTGCAAGAGTGTTCCCTTTTTTCCACACCCTCTCCAGCACTTATTGTTTCTAGATTTCTTGATGATGGCCATTCTGACTGGTGTGAGATGATATCTCATTGTAGTTTTGATTTGCATTTCTCTAATGATTAATGATGTTGAGCATTCTTTCATGTGTTTGTTGGCAGTCTGTATATCTTCTTTGGAGAAATGCCTATTTAAGTCTTCTGCCCATTTTTGGATTGGGTTGTCTGTTTTTTTGCTATTGAGCTGCATGAGCTGTTTATAAATTTTGGAGATTAATCCTTTGTCAGTTGCTTCATTTGCAAATATTTTCTCCCACTCTGAGGGTTGTCTTTTGGTCTTCTTTATGGTTTCCTTTGCTGTGCAAAAGCTTTGAAGTTTCATTAGGTCATATTTGTTTATCTTTGTTTTTATTTCCATTTCTCTAGGAGGTGGGTCCAAAAGGATCTTGCTGTGATTTATGTCATAGAGTGTTCTACCTATGTTTTCCTCTAAGAGTTTGATAGTTTCTGGCCTTACATTTAAGTCTTTAATCCATTCTGAGCTTATTTTTGTGTATGGTGTTAGGGAATGATCTAATCTCAAACTTTTACATGTCCCTGTCCAGTTTTCCCAGCACCACTTATTGAAGAGGCTGTCTTTTCTCCACTGTACATTCCTGCCTCCTTTATCAAAGATAAGTTGGCCATATGTGCGTGGGTTTATCTCTGGGCTTTCTATCCTGATCCACTGATCTATCTTTCTGTTTTTATGCCAGTACCACACTGTCTTGATTACTGTAGCTTTGTAGTATAGTCTGAAGTCAGGGAGCCTGATTCCTCCAGCTCCATTTTTCGTTCTCAAGATTGCTTTGGCTATTCGGGGCCTTTTGTTTTTCCAAACAAATTTTGAAATTTTTTGTTCTAGTTCTGTGAAAAATGCCAGTGGTAGTTTGATAGGGATTGCATTGAATCTGTAGATTGCTTTGGGTAGTAGAGTCATTTTCACAATGTTGATTCTTCCAATCCAAGAACATGGTATATCTCTCCATCTATTTGTATCATCTTTAATTTCTTTCATCAGTGTCTTATAATTTTCTGCATACAGGTCTTTTGTCTCCTTAGGTAGGTTTATTCCTAGATATTTTATTCTTTTTGTTGCAATGGTAAATGGGAGTGTTTTCTTCACTTCATTTTCAGATTTTTCATCATTAGTGTACAGGAATGCCAGAGATTTCTGTACATTAATTTTGTATCCTGCTACTTTACCAAATTCATTGATTAGTTCTAGTAGTTTTTCGGTAGCATCTTTAGGATTCTCTATGTATAGTATCATGTCATCTGCAAACAGTGACAGCTTTACTTCTTCTTTTCCAATTTGGATTCCTTTTATTTCCTTTTCTTCTCTGATTGCTGTGGCTAAAACTTCCAAAACTATGTTGAATAAGAGTGGTGAGAGTGGGCATCCTTGTCTTGTTCCTGATCTTAGTGGAAATGGTTTCAGTTTTTCACCATTGAGGACAATGTTGGCTGTGGGTTTGTCATATATGGCCTTTATGATGTTGAGGAAAGTTCCCTCTATGCCTACTTTCTGCAGGGTTTTTATCATAAATGGGTGTTGAATTTTGTCGAAAGCTTTCTCTGCATCTATTGAGATGATCATATGGTTTTTCTCCTTCAACTTGTTAATATGGTGTATCACATTGATTGATTTGCGTATATTGAAGAATCCTTGCATTCCTGGAATAAACCCCACTTGATCATGGTGTATGATTGTTTTAATGTGCTGTTGGATTCTGTTTGCTAGTATTTTGTTGAGGATTTTTGCATCTATGTTCATCAGTGATATTGGCCTGTAGTTTTCTTTCTTTGTGACATCCTTGCCTGGTTTTGGTATCAAGGTGATGGTGGCCTCGTAGAATGAGTTTGGGAGTGTTCCTTCCTCTGATATTGTTTGGAAGAGTTTGAGAAGGATGGGTGTTAGCTCTTCTCTAAATGTTTGATAGAATTCGCCTGTGAAGCCATCTGGTCCTGGGCTTTTGTTTGATGGAAGATTTTTAATCACAGTTTCAATTTCAGTGCTTGTGATTGGTCTATTCATATTTTCTATTTCTTCCTGAGTCAGTCTTGGCAGGTTGTGCATTTCTAAGAATTTGTCCATCTCTTCCAGGTTGTCCATTTTATGGGCATAGAGTTGCTTGTAGTAATCTCTCATGATCTTTTGTATTTCTGCAGTGTCAGTTGTTACTTCTCCTTTTTCATTTCTAATTCTATTGATTTGAGTCTTCTCCCTTCTTTTCTTGATGAGTCTGGCTAATGGTTTATCAATTTTGTTTATCTTCTCAAAGAACCAGCTTTTAGTTTTATTGATCTTTGCTATCGTTTCCTTCATTTCTTTTTCATTTATTTCTGATCTGATTTTTATGATTTCTTTCCTTCTGCTAACTTTGGGGAGTTTTTGTTCTTCTTTCTCTAATTGCTTTAGGTGCAAGGTTAGGTTGTTTATTCGAGATGTTTCCTGTTTCTTAAGGTGGGATTGTATTGCTATAAATTTCCCTCTTAGAACTGCTTTTGCTGCATCCCATAGGTTTTGGGTCGTCGTGTCTCCATTGTCATTTGTTTCTAGGTATTTTTTAATTTCCTCTTTGATTTCTTCAGTGATCACTTCGTTATTAAGTAGTGTATTGTTTAGCCTCCATGTGTTTGTATTTTTTACAGATCTTTTCCTGTAATTGATATCTAGTCTCATAGCATTGTGGTCAGAAAAGACACTTGATACAATTTCAATTTTCTTAAATTTACCAAGGCTTGATTTGTGACCCAAGATATGATCTATCCTGGAGAATGTTCCATGAGCACTTGAGAAAAATGTGTATTCTGTTGTTTTTGGATGGAATGTCCTATAAATATCAATTAAGTCCATCTTGTTTAATGTATCATTTAAAGCTTGTGTTTCCTTATTTATTTTCATTTTGGAAGATCTGTCCATTGGTGAAAGTGGGGTGTTAAAGTCCCCTACTATGATTGTGTTACTGTCGATTTCTCCTTTTATGGCTGTTAGTATTTGCCTTATGTATTGAGGTGCTCCTATGTTGGGTGCATAAATATTTACAATTGTTATATCTTCTTCTTGGATCGATCCCTTGATCATTATGTAGTGTCCTTCTTTGTCTCTTCTAGTAGTCTTTATTTTAAAGTCTATTTTGTCTTATATGAGAATTGCTACTCCAGCTTTCTTTTGGTTTCCATTTGCATGGAATATCTTTTTCCATCCCCTTACTTTCAGTCTGTATGTGTCTCTAGGTCTGAAGTGGGTCTCTTGTAGACAGCATATATATGGGTCTTGTTTTTGTATCCATTCAGCCACTCTGTGTCTTTTGGTGGGAGCATTTAGTCCATTTACATTTAAGGTAATTATTGATATGTATGTTCCTATTCCCATTTCCTTAATTGCTTTGGGTTCGTTATTGTAGGTATATTCCTTCTGTTGTGTTTCTTGCCTAGAGAAGTTCCTTTAGCATTTGTTGTAAAGCTGGTTTGGTGGTGCTGAACTCTCTCAGCTTTTGCTTGTCTGTAAAGGTTTTAATTTCTCCATCAAATCTGAATGAGATCCTTGCTGGGTAGAGTAATCTTGGTTGCAGGTTTTTCTCCTTCATCACTTTAATTATGTCCTGCCACTCCCTTCTGGCTTGTAGAGTTTCTGCTGAGAGATCAGCTGTTATCCTGATGGGGATTCCCTTGTGTGTTTTTTGTTGTTTTTGCCTTGCTGCTTTTAATATGATTTCTTTGTGTTTAATTTTTGCAGTTTGATTAATATGTGTCTTGGCGTATTTCTCCTTGGATTTATTCTGTATGGGACTCTCTGAGCTTCCTGGACTTGATTAACTATTTCCTTTCCCATATTAGGGAAGTTTTCAACTATAATCTCTTCAAATATTTTCTCAGTCCCTTTCTTTTTCTCTTCTTCTTCTGGAACCCCTATAATTCGAATGTTGGTGCGTTTAATGTTGTCCCAGAGGTCTCTGAGACTGTCCTCTGTTCTTTTCATTCTTTTTTCTTTATTTTGCTCTGCAGCAGTTATTTCCACTATTTTATCTTCCACCTCACTTATCCGTTCTTCTGCCTCAGTTATTCTGCTATTGATCCCATCTAGAGTATTTTTTATTTCATGTATTGTGTTTTTAATCGATGCTTGATTCATCTTTAGTTCTTCTAGGTCCTTGTTAACTGTTTCTTGCATTTTGTCTATTCTATTTCCAAGATTTTGGATCTGGGAAATAGAATCTTGGATTATCTTTACCATCATTATTCTGAATTCTTTTTCAGGTAGACTGCCTATTACCTCTTCATTTGTTAGGTCTGGTGGGTTTTTATCTTGTTCCTTCTCCTGCTGTGTGTTTTTCTGTCTTCTCATTTTGCTTATCTTACTGTGTTTGGGGTCTCCTTTTTGCAGGCTGCAGGTTCGTAGTTCCCGTTGTTTTTGGTGTCTGTCCCCAGTGGCTAAGGTTGGTTTAGTGGGTTGTGTAGGCTTCCTGGTGGAAGGTACTAGTGCCTGTGTTCTGGTGAATGAGGCTGGATCTTGTCTTTCTGGTGGGCAGGTCCACGTCTGGTGGTGTGTTTTGGGGTGTCTGCAGACTTTTTATGATTTTAGGCCACCTCTCTGCTAATGGGTGGCGTTGTGTTCCTGTCTTGCTAGTTGTTTGGCATAGGGTGTCCAGCACTGTAGCTTGCTGGTCGTTGAGTGAAGCTGGGTGCTGGTGTTGAGATGGAGATCTCTGGAAGATTTTTGCCGTTTGATATTATGTGGAGCTGGGAGGTCTCTTGTGGACCAGTGTCCTGAAGTTGGCTCTCCCACCTCAGAGGCACAGCACTGACTCCTGGCTCCTCAATTTGGGATGATTTGTTGTCTATTCATGTATTCCACAGATGCAGGGTACATCAAGTTGATTGTGGAGCTTTAATCCGCTGCTTCTGAGGCTGCTGGGAGAGGTTTCCCTTTCTCTTCTTTGTTCTCACAGCTCCTGGGTCTCAGCTTTGGATATGGCCCCGCCTCTGCGTGTAGGTCGCTGGAGGGCGTCTGTTCTTCGCTCAGACAGGACAGGGTTAAAGGAGCAGCCTCTTCGGGGACTCTGGCTCACTCAGGCCGGGCGGGAGGGAGGGGCACGGAGTGCGGGGCGAGCCTGCAGCGGCAGAGTTCGGCGTGACGTTGCACCAGCCCGAGGCGCGCCGTGCGTTCTCCCAGGGAAGCCGCCCCTGGATCCCGGGACCCCGGCAGTGGCGGGCTGCACAGGCTCCCGGAAGGGCGGTGTGGACAGTGACCTGCGCTCGCACACAGGCTTCTTGGCGGTGGCAGCAGCAGCCCCAGTGTCCCACGCCCGTCACTGGGCCCCGCGCTTTCAGTCGTGACTCGCGCCCCTCTGTGGAGCCCCTTTAAGCAGCGCTCTTAATCCCCTCTCCTCGCGCACCAGGAAACCAAGAGGGAAGAAAAAGTCTCTTGCCTCTTCGGCAGCTCCAGAGTTTTCCCGGACTCCCTGCCGGCTAGCTGTGGCACATTAGCCCCCTTCAGGCTGAGTTCTCGCCGCCAGCCCCAGTCCTTTCCCTGCGCTCTGACCGAAGCCCGAGCCTCAGCTTCCAGCGCCACCCGCCCTGGCGGGCGAGCAGACAAGCCTCTCGGGCGGGTGAGTGCCGCTCGGCACCGATCCTCTGTGCGGGAATCTCTCCGCTTTGCCCTACCCCGGTATGTGGGGAGTTTCTTGCCTTTTGGGAGGTCTGGGGTCTTCTGCCAGCATTCAGTAGGTGTTCTGTAGGAGTTGTTGCACGTGTAGCTGTATTTCTGGTGTATCCGTGGGGAGGAAGGTGATCTCTGCGTCTTACTCTTCCGCCATCTTACCCGGAAGTCTTATTTTTTTAATGAAGCAGAAACATTTTAAAAGAGGAAGAAACATCACACTGGCCTTTGAGGGATTTATTTGTCTTCAATTTTGAAGGTCCTTCATCTTCCCACATTCAATCTGTGGACTGAGAACTAGTCAGGAAGTGGCCTCTGCCACAGTTGTCCCCAAAATGTCAGCAATGCAGGTAAATGTTAGCAAAGTAACTGTCTTCTGCTCTAGACAAAATTCTGCCTGCTCAGATATGGGAACATATGTATATGTATAACTGATTCACTTTGTTATAAAGCAGAAACTAACACAGCATTGTAAAGCAATTACACTCCAATAAAGATGTTAAAAAAAAAATTCTGCCTGCTATTTTCCCTCCTTTCTCCTGGACACAAGTCAGCAGTTAGCATAAGGAAAAAAAGAATTTCACATTTCCTAAACATTTGACACATTAAAAAATCTCCTGAAAACTCATTTACTGTTGAAACGTTGAGGTTTTTCTACCACAATGTCTTAACCTATCTCCCTACTGACCAGCCATCCTAAAAAGTAACCTTCATTGTCCCACTGCCTGTCTCAAACATCTTTGAGAGTATCTCATATTCCACAGGGTGAAGTAAAGCTCCTCACCTTGGCATTCAAAGCCCTCCGTCAGGCCTTACCTCCTATTAGTCCCTTAAAGAAACTCTGAATTCAAGCCAGAAATGCCACTATTAAATATCTTACATATTCCTGGTACCTCATTTCCACTCCTGACATTTCCCCTTCTTTTCCACTTATCAACATTTATAATTTTTTAAATATCTAGCTGAAGTCCTTCCTCCTTCACAGTGGAAGATCACCTAGCCCAGTGAGTTCTCTCTCCTTGTCACACCTACAGAACCTGTTTACTAACTGTTCCTTTCATTTGGGATGTTGCTTTGTGACAGGCCTTGTATTTTCAACTTGTTTTTCAAATCCACTTATGCACATATTTACCTTTTCATCTTTGATGTTTGACTTTGAGGGCAAGGGTCATGTCTAGATTAGATTAGTTCACAGCAGACTCACAATAAATATTTACCAATTTTAACTGATTGACAGTTAAAAGATGACAACCCTTTGCTTTGATCTTTTCCCATAACCCTCCCTACTTGCTTTTTATCATGAACCATTCCAGTTCCAAAAGGCCAACATTTTCTTTCTGTCTAAAACCTGTCTAAAATTCTAGGTTTTAACACTGGAAGGGAATTCTCCAGAAGAGACAGGGCAGCTCTTCAGATAGTAGGAGAGCTATCTCCACGACTTTCACCTTTTTTTTTTTTTTGTCAAGGAGGTTTCTTCCTCCATGAGCATGCTGCTGCCCCTTAAGCACTCTGATTCAAGGTGAACAAACTAAAAAGATCTTCTCTAGGGTCACCTAGCACAAAATGGACCTGCTTTATTAAGCAAAGGGAAAGGGAGGCCAAAAGGAAAACAAACACAAAGAAGAAAATGTAAAAGACTTACACATTATAAATTTTGAATCTTTCTAACATGAGCTCAATCCCAAGGTGCTCAAGACCCGTCCCATTCCACAAGGCATCTACAGTGTCTACACTTTATCCCCAGATAAAGACAGCCAAATTTTAAGCATAAACAGTTGAATTCTTGTTTCTTAGTCCTCAAATTCTCTAAAGCTGAAGAGTGACATTTTATAACCTACTACTCACTTGTTGGCTATATGTCCTAGATTCTTTCTTTGCTCAATGTGCTCTTCTGTAAAATGAGGATAATAGTAAAGTAAAATAATCATAAAGTTGATGTGGGAATTGAATGAGATAATCTAGGTAAGGCAGTTAGCAAATGGAAAGCACTCAGTAAATACTATTATTATTTCACAAGCAAGACTGACAGATTAGGTGAGATGAAGGGGGGGTGGGCTGGAGAGAGGGAAAGAGAGAGGGAGAGAGATTTCAATTTCAACTCTACTACCTAAACCACCCATCTAGGGCCCCTCCATCTCCTCTTTCTGGTTTCTTCTGAGGAAGACATGCCTCTCAGGCACAATGACCATCTTCAAGAACACAGGTTCAGTCCCAAACAACAATTATATCTTCATACAGTGCAATAATTGTTACACTCAGCATGGTAACAGAAGAGTCCACTCTTTATGTTCTTTTCTACCTGCCCAATAGTTTCAATGTTTTTCTTGGTATGATGTAAGCATGCTCATTCTCCCTACCTACAACTATTCCACTCCACTATCCTTACCTCAAGATGAAAGATCACAGGCATCTCTTTGCCTTCCTCCTGAAGCACCTGTAATAACCACAAAATTGTTCAAACAGATCACATATGTGACCTTGATAAAACCCTTTTTTCTCTCTGGGCCTCCGTTTCCTTATTTGTAGGTAAGTGGGTCTGACCAGATGATCTCTAAGGTCCCTTCTCACTCTACCATTCTCCACTACCAAAATAGGGAGACATTAAACCAGAAAAGCTAGTCTGGAGCCTTACTGTGGAGAGCTTTGAATGCTGGATTATGGGTCCACTTAATCTCACAGACAGGGAAATTATGTGATTGGAATTTATTAACAATGATGTTTAGGAATAGGGAGTCCAGGGGAGAATTAATGAAGCTTGAACAGGAGAAATGGGTGTATCGTGGGAAGGCAGAAACCTTCCAGCTTGGTAAACAATTGGATATAGGGAGCAAGGGAGGACGTGTCAAAGGAGCTGGCGATTGGGATGTTACTAACAGAATTAGGAGGCTGGTTTTGCAGGTTACATAAAGGAGAGGAGACTGGTTTTGCAGGTTACACAAAGAATTCTGTTTAGACATACTCTACAACTCAGCAATTCCATTCCTAGGCATAAACTCCAAAGAAACTCTGAGACCTGTATAAAAAGATACATGTGGAAGAATATTCATTGAAACATTGTTTGTGTAACAATAACCTGGAAATAATTCAAATGCCCACGAACAGGAAAGTAGATAAATGAATTTTGGTATAGTCATGCCCTGGAATATTATACAATAGCCAAAACAGATGGACTGCAATGACACACTGTAACATGGATGGATAACAGCAATATAAGTTAAAAAGTAAGTCCCTTACGTACAACATGGTATCCTATTTACACAGTTATAAAAAATGAACATAAAAAATATTGTATTATATTATATGTATAATATATATGATTATAATACATATATAATCCTTTGAAGGAATACATATTGACACAATATCACAATATACAAATAAATCAAAAAAAGGATGAACGTAGGATTCAGGACAATGCTTACTTTGGATGTGGAGAGGCATTTTGATGCAATAAGGGAGCCACATAGATATAGATTATTTTCAAGGAACTAATATTCATGTTAGATTTTCAGGTGTTTATTACATTATTTAAAATAAACTAATCAAATAAACAAATACATAAGTAATCAGAAGGAAAAATGTATTAAACAAAAATTATTGCTGTAAAAATAAAAATATTACAGGGGGTTAAAAAAATATTACAGAAGATAAAAGCGGGCTTCCCTGGTGGCGCAGTGGTTGAGAGTCTGCCTGCTAATGCAGGGGACACGGGTTCGAGCCCTGGTCTGGGAGGATCCCACATGCCACGGAGCAACTAGGCCCGTAAGCCACAGCTACTGAGCCTGCGCGTCTGGAGCCTGTGCTCCGCAACAAGAGAGGCCGCGATAGTGAAAGGCCCGCGCACCGCGATGAAGAGTGGCCCCCGCTTGCCACAACTAGAGAAAGCCCTCGCACAGAAACGAAGACCCAACACAGCAAAAATAAATAAATAAATTACTAAAAAAAATAAAGAGCCCTTTTCCAGCACGTTTCTAAAAAAAAAAAAAAAAAAAAGAAGATAAAAGCACATTGGTAGAGAAAGAAATAAAAGAGAAAATAAAAACATTTCAGAAATGAATGTTACATTAGAAACAACCAAAAATAGGGGGAAAATGTGATAAAAGTATGTTAAGACATGAGGGACAGGCTAGAGTGAAAGATATTAAATGAGCAAAATTATAAAAATTTTATAGATAAGGTGTAAAAAGGAGAATCAACTTCTTGAAAAATAGAGATGTGATAGAAATACTATTTAAAGAAATAATGAAAGAAATGTTTCCTGAAATAAAGACTTTAGTCTGCAGATCAAAAAGTTACACCATGTATTTGGAAAAAATGATAGAGAAAGGTGAACCCAAGATACATTCTGCAGAAGCCATTCATCTTCAAAGATAAAGAACTAATCATATGAAAATCCAAGCAGAAAAGGCAGGTTACTTCCAAGGAGGAAAGACTTAGGTTGACTTCAGACATCTCCTCAGTGATATTCAAATGCTTGAAGATAATGGTCCATGTCTACACAGTTTTGAGAGCATGAAAGCATAACCCCAAACTCTATATTCAAGTGTGGCAGGCAAAGGTTGCTGGTTATTTCTCCATATTCATTTTCTTCCTTCTTAACACTGAGAACACAGATTTTGAGCTAGACAATTGCCATCAGCTAAAAGACTATATATCCCATACTCATGTAATTAAGTTTTATCTAGAGAAATATACGCAGAAATGTTGTGTGCCACTTCAGAGAAATCTCCTTAAAGGTGGGGGCCTATCCTTCTTGACTCCTTCCTTCATTCTGCTGCCTGAAATCTGAATATGATGGCTGGCACTCAAGCAGCATTCTTAGACCATGAGGACAAGGACTATTCTCTAAGAAATGGTAGAACAGTAAGCTGGAAAGACTATGGGTTCCTGACGAGTTTATGGTGCTCTGGACTTCTATTATGTGAGAAAGCAATAAACTTCCAACTTGTTAAAATCTCTTATGTGTATGTTTGTTGGAGGACAAAGATATTTTTAGTCAGCCATACTTAACTCAGAATGATTACAACAGGCAGATGCTCCTCAGATATAAAGAAAAAAGGACAGGATGTATCAAGCTTGGAAATAAAATTAGGTGATGAAACTCAGCCAACAAAAATCAAATCAAAATAATATAGAAATAGGGAATATGGAAGCCATTGTAAAAGGATTAATAAAGAAATTTTAATTCATTTAAATATAAAACTGAGATTAAATAACTGGGAATTATGGTCACAGAACAGAATGTAAGTAATAACACAAAAATCAAGAGTATGGTGGAAGAGTAAATGTGCTAATTTTCTCATCTTGCATCACATGAGATCCATAGATATAGTCTAGAAGAGAATTTAAAAAAAAACTTGTATGCTCGGTGCTTTGTGACTGCCTGGAGGGGTGGGATGGGGAGGGCGGGAGGGAGGGAGATGCATGAGGGAAGGGATGTGGGAACAGATGTATATGTATGACTGATTCACTTTGTTATAAAGCAGAAACTAATTTAAAAAAATTTAAAAAAATTATGTAATGATTCCAACCTCTTATTGTTTTTCATAACTTCAAAAAAATTTAGGAACTAATAACTTTCATAGTGAAGAAACATTTGTCTAAAATTCAGCAATTCTTACAGTTTCACTTCAATTTCCTTTAACTTCGTTAAATAAAAGTAAAAAGTTATTTTTTGTTTTAAAATAATGTGTAGTGTATGATTCCCATTTTTGTTCACCAAGTAGTCTCATTTTCACCCTACCTATATTTACCTATCTACCTACTTACTGTCTGTCTGTATCTTAGATGTATATTGAATATCTTAAAATGTCATTTGTTGTAAGTCTAGATGGGGGAATTTCTTTTTTTATTTCTGTATTTTAATAAGGATTTTGCATTAATTTAATAAACTATCAACTCTAAAAACCAAGTTTGTTTTTTTTTTAAAAAAAGGAATTCTCCCACTTTCTTCTGGAAAAATCTTGTAACTACGCACAAATGAAAATGAATACTTACCCCTATGCCAGGCACTAATAGAACTTATATTTCAAGCTTTTAATTTTATTATAATTATAATATAAACAGAGGTAGTAACGTACAGCAGTGACTTTGGCATAAAAAATCTATATCCACACCTCATATAACTTCCTGAAGGCAATACCTTACAATTGTACTCTAATTTTTGTCAAAGGGAAATTTTAACTTTACAAGAAAATGTATTTTAAAATAAAGCAGGTAGAGAATGTTTTATCCTCATTTTATAGATGAGGGCAACAGCATCCAAGGTAACAAACCTAAATAGTGGCAAAGCTGGGATTGGAACTAAAGTGTTCTAATTTCCAGACCAGATGTTCCCAGAAAAAGACAGTTACTGTTATTTTCCCCTTGTTGAATACAACTGGTTTTCATGGCAATAAGATAACCAACACATACTCAACAGAGCCACTAGTTCAAAGGATTTTCGACTTGCAAGGGACCTTAGAGGTCTTACGTGGGCATTCAGCAGAGGGCCTTGGCAATCCTCCTTTCGAATAGACCCAAGCTAGAGCACAGCTGATGTGCCTCTGGGCTCCCATTTCAGAGATCACCATTTTGGGTTTTTTTAATCTTATCTGATTTACATACTAATGTTTCACATAAGATTCCATATGAAAAAGAGGCTGGTTTCTACAAATAGGTTTTAAACCACTGATAGCCTAATCTTACAGAAATAGAGAAGTGATTTAATATAATCATTGCAAAGTGAGGAAGTTTCAAGAAGTACCAACCAATTCACAGGAGAATAAGCAATCTTGGACCAAGCTTATTTTGAGACTGCCTGACATCATTCCATTTAGAAGCAGCTGCTTTTCTGAATTCACACTTCTCCTTTTTTCTAAGCCGCTAGTTAACTAACTCAAGTGTACAGACTGTACAAATCTTACGTGGTCAAGAAATTATAGATCTGATGCATGAACAAGAACTGGAGAAAAATTTCAAATGTCTTGCCTTGTAATGTTCCATGGTCTAACTTTGAAAATTGTCTAACCAGAAGCAGCTGTCTGCTGTTAAAAATGTGGATCCATTTTAAAGGTAGAGGGAATGTTCTTTATTAGATATAAATATCACTATGCTTCTGAGGTTGATGAAGTCAATTAAATGGAGGATGTAGGTAATTTAATAATTTACATTTATCAAGTGCTTTACAGATTATAATCAGTAAAATAGCATTTGGTACACTAGGAAGAGCACAGGCTTTAGGATGAGACATACCCAGCCTCACTGCTTAGTAGATGGGAAACCCCAGTCTAGACTATTTACCCAATTGATGTTTGGTTTTATCATCTGTGAAATGGAACTAATATGAGGATTAAGTGTAATGACACATAATGAGTGCCTAGCTCTTCCTCAAGTAATTTTAATTTCCTTTCCTCCTTTTTCCTGGAATGTTGAATATAAGTGACATTTTTATTAATTGGACCCTATTTTAAATATACAGGAGTATAAGCTATAATATACAGTAAATTATTTTTTAATGCAGAATAATTTTGGAATCTGAGTCATAACCAGTAGTCAGTATATTGCAATGAAAAGAGTACCGGGTCAATAATCAGAAGACTTTCATTCTTATCTCCATTCTGCCACTTTTAGGTTGAACCCATATGAAATGACCATTTTTACCAGTCACAAATGGTTGAATAAATTTGTGGTGCTGGATAAACAATAATCTCTCTAAGATTGTTTCTTCACTAGATGAAGTTTAGATAACTACATTCATTCATTGATTAAATATTTATCATTTGCCTATTATCTGGCAGACATTGTTTTAGCTTTAGCTTATGACAATATAGTGAGGAATATAACAATGTCCCTTTCCTTTTGGGACTCTATTCAATAAGGGAGACATAATAAACAAGAAAATAAGCTTACAAATCATAAATTTTTCAGGTAGTGATAAAATATTCAGTAACTTGTGGATTGCTAAGGTTTGATTCAGCTTGAAAATTGTAAAATACCAGGTCATTTTTGTAATAAATTACACTCTTTTCTTACTGAATTAGTTTAATAGAAGATGTATCTGTAGATAAATTTGTGCTTAAAAATAGAAAGAAGTACCAAAATTGTAGGAAATCTGAAAGGGAATCTTTAGAAAACCTCAAATAAAAGGATTTAGGAGATTATATTAGGAAATAGGTTTGGCTGCATGTAACAGTAAGAAATGCCAAATAATAGTGGCTTAAAGAATAAGGGCTTTTTTTCATGAATCAGGAGGTCCAAATCTAGTTGCTCCAAAGCTAGCATGGTACCACAGTGCTTATCCGGTGGCTGCTCTTAGCCATCTTTACCATAGGCTTTCTTCCTCACCCTTGTTGCTTCATGGTTGCAAGATGGCAGATGGAAATCCCTCTGCAACACTATACCAATGTGACAGGCAGAAAGAACACAAGGGTCAAAGGGTAAAGCTTAACTGCCAGCTTAGTTTGCCTCCTTATAAAGAGTTTTCCCAGAAGCCTCACCTAGCAATTCCCACTTACAACTCATTAGCAGAAACTGGACTACACTTAAATTTTCAGCTGATCACTTGGCTACCCTAAACAAAATCAGAATTGTGTTAATGAGGAGTGTTCAGATGAATACTGGCTAGAGAACTGGCAGCATCTACCAGAGGGATGTACCAAACTTCACTAAGAAATATGATTCTGAACATCTGTGAAACAAACATATATCAAGAAAAATCATTACTAAAAGGAAACTTTGACATGTGTCTTCTTATATATCAAATACTGTTTGACATACAAATAATTTCCAGTTGCCTTCTCCAAGTTCTACCTCCCATGGGTCTGTAAGTAAAAGTATGTTTTACTTTTTATTATTTACTAAAGTAATGCCTATCTGTAATATTTACCCAAGGGCTTGGTTTGAATAAAGAACTCCATTTATCTTAAATGATTTTCTGTTTTCTTCCTTCCACATAAAATTTAAGAAGACATAAACAAATCCAAGTGATGAACTGCTAAATAGCTAAGGGGTTTGAAAAAAAGATCAAGAAAACAAAATCCAAGAGGGTGACAGGCATACAAGGATGCAGAGGTCCCTAGGATTATGGGAGGGCTCCACAAGTTGGGTGTCCCTTACCATCTGAATTCTAGCAATCTAAATATGTGTATAAAATCTGGTAAAAATGTTTACCAAAGTTCACTATCCAAATAAAAAATCAGCTAAAATGAACCCATGGGTGTATATCAACTAAAACGTTGTAGGTGAATGCTGAGTGGTTCCTTCAGGCATCCCTCACCCTGCTGTTCAGAGAAGCTCTGGATCAGAAAGTGAGAAGTACAGGTACAGCAAAGATAATGGGATGTCACATTTGAGATTAGGGTACAGAGAGACTGTGACTTCTGTCCTGCTTGCTCACTCTAGCTCTCTCTTGTTTGCTTGCTCCGAGGGAAGCCTACTGCCATGTTGTGAGCTGCCTGTAGAGAGGTTCATGGGGCAAGGAACTGAGGGAGCCCTCTGACGAACATGAAGTGAGGAACTGAAATCCTCAGGCCAACAACCCACAAGGAACTGAATTCTGCCAACAACCCATGAGTGAGCATGTTATCAGATGCGTCAACAGCCCCACTGGCACCTTGACTGGGGCCTTGTAAGAGACCTTGAGACTGAGGTGCTCTGCTAACTTGCACCCAGATTCCTGATCTACAGAAACTGTAAGATAATAAGTGTTTGCTGTTTTAAGCCTCAAATTTTGGGGTAATTTGTTACCTAGCTAAGGATAATTAGTACAGGAATGAAAAAATCTTTACCAGTTTTTAATATTTTGGCACATAAAAGAACATGTCTTGGTCATATGGTATTCTCTTTTATATATATGGAACATCATACTCCTTGGTATTATCAATAAATAAAAAACTTACTGGGGGGACTTACCTGGTAGTGTAGTGGTTAAGAATCCGCCTGCCAATGCAGCAGACACGGGTTCAATCTCTGGTGCGGGAACATCCCACATGCCGCGGAGCAACTAAGCCTGTGAGCCACAACTACTGAAGCCCACACACCCTAGAGCCCGAGCACTGCAACTACTGAGCCCACGTGCTGCAAGTACTGAAGCCTGCGCCCTTAGAGCCCGTGCTTGGCAACAAGAGAAGCCACGGCAATGAGAAACCTGCGCACCGCAACAAAGAGTAGCCCCCGCTCGCGACTAGAGAAAGCCCGCGCGCAGCAACGAAGACCCAACGCATGGGCTTCCCTGGCGGCGCAGTGGTTAAGAATCCGCCTGCCAATGCAAGGGACACGGGTTTAAGCCCTGGTCCGGGAAGATCCCACATGCCGTGGAGCAACTAAGCCCGTGCGCCACAACTACTGATCCTGTGCTCTAGAGCCTGCAAGCCACAACTACTGAGCCCACATGCCACAACTACTGAAGCCCACATGCCTAGAGCCCATGCTCCGCAACAAGAGAAGCCACTGCAGTGAGAAGCCCGTGCACCGCAACGAAGACCTAACACAGCCAGAAAATAAATAAATAAGATAAATTAAAAAAAAAAAACACCAAAGACCCAATGCAGCCATAAATAAATAAATAATCAATTTATTTAAAAAAAAACTTACTGGGCGGGCTTCTCTGGCGGCGCAGTGGTTGAGAGTCTGCCTGCCGATGCAGGGGACACGGGTTCGTGCCCCAGTCCGGGAAGATCCCACATGCTGCGGAGCGGCTGGGCCCGTGAGCCATGGCCACTGGGCCTGCGCATCCGGAGCCTGTGCTCCGCAACGGGAGAGGCCACAGCAGTGAGAGGCCCGCGTACCGCAAAAAAAAAAAAAAAAAAAAAAAAAAACTTACTGGGCAATACAAAGTATGACAAATTAGGGTTCAAGCTAGCCAGAGAGCAAATGTAAATCCCCAACCCAGAATCTGTGTTTACTAAATACCAACAGAACTGAATCGATAGACCAGAGTAGATGACTGAACCTTGAAGATAGAAAGAGTTCCCACTTGATCCAATAGGCCAGTGGTTCTCAACCCTTAGCAGGAGTCAGAATCACCTGCGGGGCTTGTTAAGCCACAGATTGTGGGGCCCACCTTCAGAGTTTCTGATTATGCCTGAGGTTGGAACAAAGAATTTGCATTTCTAAGAAGTTCCCAGGTGATGTTGTTGCTGCTGTTTCAGGGGCCACACTCTGAAAACCACTGCAATAGGCAAAAGTTTCTATTGTTTCCTGTTGGGAGGCAGTGACATGTGAATAGCCCTCCCAGACAACTCATAATTCATGAGAGAAAGAGCTAGGCTGAAGGGCACCAACTTGGAGCAACTGTGAGGCTCTTGCTGAGATAATAAGGTGCTGGTATTGGGGAGCAAGGAGCTTCACGGCCAAGGGAAATTAAAAAGGAAATATTGAAAGTGCTTGCTGACTTCAGTTCTCCTCCAAATACTGCAGTTTAAACAGTCACTGTAGCTACAGAGGGAGAAAATCATATTGCTATCATTACTAATGAAAGTCACACAACCAGGTTCACCTGGCTTCCTATGAGAGACATGAAGTACCATTCAGCATGGCTCCTACGAATCAGGTGCTCTGAACTCTATTTACTGCTATAATTAACTCTACCCATTCTATTTACCTGATAGAACTGTCTTTGGGCTTCCATATGGCCCTAGCTTCCTCTAGGATCATCAGCTGGAGACCCTGAAAGCCATTCAAACCCTTCAGATTTGTGCCCGATCTGATTTACTCAGTTTCAGAACACAGGGTGCAATTTTCCCTATTGGCATCTGTTGTCTCTATTTCCAAGTTGAATATGATTCAAACAGCCAAAAGAACACATGGTTGTATTTATTCATGGGCTGTTTTTGAAATGCATTTATTTCATTGATATTCTAGAGACAGTGGCGTTACTAGAGTGTTTTCCAAAACACACAGCCCATGGGGGTGCCAGTTTCCAGGTCTGTGGCATCTGTTAGCGGATGTCATAAGCAGTGGTGGTGGGGTGGCAAAGAGGGCCTTCTTTGCATCTGTACCTTGGCATGTGCCCCTAAACACTTAGTTACCTTGCATTTTTCTTATAATTCCTTGCAAAGGGTTCAAGAGTTATAGAGTGATGAGAATAATGTCTAAGTGACGATTTCAGATGCTGTCTTATTTTTGGGAAATTGTCTACCTTCCAGCAATTTCTAATACCAATGTCTCCAAAACTGGTAGCATCAAACACTGTCCAAAGATATCCATATCCATGGGTGATTTACAAGGAAAGGAAAAAGCAAAGCATCTTGAGGGTTGAGAGGGTGGAAATTTATCCCCAAGGAGCTTCCAGTCTAGCAAGTACAGAGACATTTGTGAACAAGCGAACAAGCCAGCTGGTATAAATAAAATATCAGGGCCAAAATAAAGCATCTCAAATGGAAAAATCACACATTTTAAATATTTTTAAAATGCAATGAACATAATTAATTTCCAGTATTATCAATAGGCGTTTCCAAACAGAAGTGAGTAGAGGCCCCTGGACCTGAAAAGTGAGCAAAAACTGAAGGAATTCTTTTCTGCCTCCCCTTTCCATGATTTGTTTACTAAGCTTATTTCTTGAGTAAACTTTTTAACAAGCAAGTGCCCTGGTTTCCCTCAGTCTCTTCTCTGCCCCACCTCCTTGGCACAGGGCTTGGCACTAAACTTACATGCACATGTACTATGAGCAAAGCATCCACATAGATACATACAGCAATTACAATTGTTTTTGTTTTGTTTTGTTTTGATTTCACCTCTTTTAATAAAACCTCTATTTAAAGGTGCTAACTTTTAAGTTGAACTAAAGAAAATACTTTTTGTTTTTAATTGCAGTGATATCTCTTAGACAAAGATAACAGGGAATACTTACTGGCGGAATCACAATACAGTAAAACAGGGTTTCCATCTCACTATGCAGATAGGCTAATATTAATATGTCTCCATTCTAATGGCAAGTTTCAGAGTGAACCTTCTCTGCATTCAGTTTCTCTGAGGCCAACCTTCCCTGTAAGGTTTAAAGATTACAAAATGACGAGCCCCTTTCAAAAGCATGGATTTCTCTGGTCTTTTAAATTCTTAAACTGTCCAATTTCTCACAATCATCAGACATCCACCTCATGGCAACCCAAACCCACAAGTACACTTACTCCTATCGGGTTGTTGACATCGCTTGGAAGGTCTTTTCAGTTAACCCTTTTCCTGACCACCCCACAATTTCCTCTGGTTTGTTATTTGACAGACCATCCCAATACTTTTTTTAAAAAAATAAATTTATTTATTTATTTTTGCTGTGTTGGGTCTTCGTTTCTGTGCTAGGGCTTTCTCTAGTTGCGGTGAGCGGGGGCCACTCTTCATCACGGTGTGCAGGCCTCTCACTATTGCGGCCTCTCTTTTTGTGGAGCACAGGCTCCAGACGTGCAGGCTCAGTAGCTGTGGCTCACGGGCCCAGTTGCTCCGCGGCATGTGCGATCTTCCCAGACCAGGGCTCGAACCCGTGTCCCCTGCGTTGGCAGGCAGATTCTCAACCACTGCGGCACTAGGGAAGCCCCAAATACTTTTACTTAAGTCATTTGCTTCCTTCCTACTGAAAGCTTTTTACTGCTGCCACCAGCCCCTTTCTTCCTGAGCAAAGATCATGTTTTCTTCAGTCTAGGCTCTGTGGCACAGTCTCATTTCATAACTTTGAGTAAAATTCCACTTTTTGAACTGCTTGTTGGGGGACAGTGGCAGGTATTAATTATAAACTCAGTCATAGAAGTGTAACATAATTAATTGTGAGCGCCTAGAGTAACTACATTTAAAACTCATAAAACATTTCAAGGGAAAGGCCTTCTAGGTCCTTCCTATAATTAATTAACAGGTAAACAGCATTCGTTTTAATTAGCATATCAATTTTTTCTGCATGAAAAGAGTTCATTTTCTAACATGTTTTCATTATTTCCCTCTGAAAACTTTTCTTTCTAGTTAGTTGTTTAATAAATCTTATTCTCATAGATAGCACAAAGGCCGAGTCAAAAGAGCAAGAACTCTAAATTAGTGGTATTAAATCTCAGGGCTGGAGGCATCCTTTGACTTATCGGAGGCAGAGGTTGGTGTGTACATATTTTAGCTCTCTTGAGCAGTACCAAAGGCTTCCCCCATCTCCTTCTCCTAAAGCAAACCTTAAGTAATCCTTTTACACTTTACCACTCCCTTCTCTGGGCCCTGGAGTCTAAGACATTACTTAATATTTGACTGTTTCTCCCCTGGAAAATCCCCAATTTAATGCAGGCTACGTCATGCCTAAAATACACTGGTTTCTCCACTCGACCTTGCTGAAGAGTTTCCCAGTGTAAAAACAGCACCAAGAAGTGTTTTTAGATTGCCAGATAAGTGGGACCTGGAAACATTACAATTGGTTCCCAACCTAACGCTCCTAATGACCAGGTATGAATTTGGAAGATGGCTGGATAGTCTGAGCTATAACCTGTGTTGACAAACTAGAGCTCTATGGTCTAAACATCCAAGCTAATCACTACACACATACTCTGAACTTGAAAATAATAAAACTATAAATTAATAAAGCCACTTTTGAGCTCAGTGACAATAGGGTTGGAATGTGGGCTAGATATCAGGAGACATGGATATAACCCTGTCCTCAGCACTAATTATAAGCTATATTACAGATCAATTCAGTGAAATGGTTTTATAGGCTAGTGGAACCTTCTGCTCAAAATCAGGTGAGAGTAGCGCAGATTAATCCCATCATCTGTTATTCTATCAGTAAGGTTCTACTCTTTAATTTCTAAACTTTTTGATTTTGATGAATACTCTATTGAAATGCAAATATCTTTTGCAGGGGTCATGCCAATATTCTATCAGAGGACTTATTATAAACAGTTAATATTTTAGCAGAGCTTGGGACAAATGCAACACAGGCCAGGGAGAGAAGAAAAAGCTGAGGCTAATGAAGGAGGAAGGAGGGCACCAAAACAAATTTTATTACCCTCCAAAACCACTCTTTGGGGACTACCTTAATTCTCCCCTGCTGACCATCTCTTCATTGAGGCTGGTGGTCCCCCTGAACACAAGGTCAGGCTTCACAATTGGATGATGAACAATGGCAACCTTGATACTTGCTAGCTTTCAATCTAAGTCATGTCCATCTTCCTTCTGTTGGTAAATGAATCCATTTTCCGTTAACTTTCTAAAACTAATCAGCTGTCAAACTGAGACTCTTATCTACACAAAAAGTGCAACACATGACCCTTGTTTGCTTTTCTCTTTTCATAGGAATTAATAATATCAACCTATCCCTGCAATGCCAGAAGGCTGAAGATTTGCATTTTGAAAATAACAAACAATAAGGGAGGACCCATCTAAAATTTTCTTGTTGGCAGTCCAAAATATCTAGCCCTGCCACCAATGGAATTAACAGACAAAATGAACCCAAATAACTGAACTGCTGGTAGAAGGGAAGGAGATTATAAATACCAAATGTGCTTCGTGACCAGTTTCAGAAATAAGGACTGTAGCAACCTCCCCTATTTTCTTCCTAACAAATTATGTTAATAGATAATAACTGGTACCCTTATTCCTTACTATTTCTTATGTAAGGTATGTTGGTGGTGGTTAATAACTTAGTTCTCAGGTGACAGATTGTTCCTAAACTAGAAGAATAAACATTACCCAGAGAGAGGTCCAAGGAAGGGGATTTAAAAATTTCCCCTTCAGAGAGATACTAAGCATGTTTTCATTTGCACAAAGGATCATAGCATTTTGTTAGGTGAAAACATGTCCAGATTGTTACTGTTGTTTAGAAGTTAAAGCACAGGAAGAAGGGTATGTATAGATGTTGAATGGTCAAAGGGTGAACCCTCACAGCTTTGGTGAGTCACTTTCAGCATCTATTCCAAACACCTTATAGGAGCCTTCCTCTACTGAAGAAGCTGGAGAATTAAAAAGCACATTTCTGATTTCCTGACTCCTGAGTTAAGATAGTTGATTGAATATACACATCTAACTTTGCTTCCTCTTGAAACGCTACAAAATGTACAATAAAGAGATTTATTTTTTTTAAAAAAAAGACAAACCCTCTGGAGCTGGGAAAACAAGAGGCGAGAACAGTAATATTTTGGAAGCTGGATCGTGGCAGTGAGGAAGCAGAGAAACAAACCAATTTATACTGTAGGATTCTCAAAAGGTTCAAGAACTCATGGTACTGGGTAATACAGGAGCTGGGGTGAACAGGCATCATGCTGAAATAAGGAGGATTGGGTAAAAATGTCTGAGTAGCAGTTAGATCCTTAGAAACCCTTCCCTGTACCACAGTGCTGGGTAAGCGCCCTCCTTTATCCTAGCAGATCCCGGGGGGTTATTACCTTTGGAGGTAAAAGAGAGTGTTAGGACTGGGGAATGCTAGGCTCCTCTGAGGGCTGGATCCTGTACCCACAAATGGTCCACCCAGATGTCCCAAAGGTAAACCTCTAGCTTGGTAAGTCCTACCCATTTGCTCAGAGCTTCCAGTGTTTTCATTCCTCACTTGGTTTTAGTTTTTTTTTTTAAATAGGAATTTTTTGGGGTAGGTATAATTTATACATAGTATTGAAATGCACAGATCTTAAATGTACTTGAGCAGTTTTGGCAAATGCACACATCTGTGTAACTCACACCCCTAACACAATATGGAACATTTCCAACTCCCCAGAAAATGAGTCCCTCACTTTAAATCATGAACAGACAACTAAGGATTACCAGACATCTGAGGAAAACCCCCAAAATGGAAGATAAAGACCAAAGCAAACAAATAGAGAAAAAGGAACTTAGAGGAAAAAGCCCTTTTAGGAAAAATAAAACATTAAAAAAAAAACTATATTAATATCCTTCGGGAGATGAGAAGAGTCTGTACACTGAATGCTATGAAAAAAATTCAAAGAACAAAAATAGAGCTCTTAGAAATTGAAAGCATGATAACAGTAATAAAAAAAAAAAACTCAGAAAAACACAGTAGAAATTTTGGAAGATAAAGTTGGGAAAATTTCCCAGAAAATAGAGCAAAAAGACCAAAAGAAGGAAAATCAGAGAGAAATGATAAGAAAAGTGGAACCCAGTCAGGATATCCAACATCTAAATAACCGAGGAAGAAAGTAGTAATGAATAATTCAAGAGAATACCTAGGGTTTTCAGACTGAACGGGCCTACTGGATGCCCAAGAGAATGGATGGAAATTAGACTCACACAGAGGCATGTCATTATGAAATTTCACTGGAAACAAAGAAAAAATACTATTTAAAAAATTGGCCACATAGCAGGGATCAGAAGAGCTTCAGATTTTTCAACAGCAGCATGTAAAACTAGAAGTCAACGGAGCAAAGCCTTCAAAACTGAAGAAAAAGATTCCTAATCTAGAATTCTATATCTAGTCACTTTATCAATCAAGTAGAAAGATAGAATAAAAACATTTTCAGACATCCAAGATCTCAAAAAAATTTACCCTCCACATACCCTTTTTCAGAAAACTGCTGGAAAATATGCTCCAGTAAATGAAGGGAATAAAGTAAGAAAGAATATATGGACCACATGAAAAAGGAGATTCACAGCAGGGAGGCAAAGGGAATCTGTCAGATGATGGAGATGATGGACCCCACATGCCTGCACTACACAAAGCACAGAAGATCTTGTTAGAAAATCTGAGGCCGAGGACTGTGGAGAGCCCAGATGCATAGCTGTCCTTGCCTCCAGAGTAACTACACAGGCATAGTGAAGCCCATGTGCAGACAGTAAAGATGAAGAGACAGTAATGAAGGATGTTTCTAACACAATGGTACACTGAAGCCTGGGGTCTATCTATGTCTTGGTAAAACTCTCCTGACCCCCAACAGACTATAATGCAGAAAATAATAAAAATCTGCCCAGAGAAATTCTGCATATTAATTTAAACTTTCAGGGACTTTCCTGGTGGCGCAGTATTTAAGAATCCGCCTGCCAATGCAGGGGACACGGGTTTGATCCCTGGTGCAGGAAGATCCCACATGCCGTGGAGCAGCTAAGGCCATGTGCCACAACTACTGAAGCCCGTGCACCTAGAGCCTGTGCTCTGCAACAGAGAAGCCACTGCGATGAGAAGCCCGCGCACCACAACAGAGTAGTCCCCTCTCACCACAACTAGAGAAAGCCCGTGCACAGCAACGAAGACCCAACACAGCCAAAAATAAATAAATAAATAAATGTTCATAAGTTGGATGTGGGTGTATATGTATATCTATGTGCTTGTATATACATAGACTATCTCTGGATGGATTGTGAAGGAAATTTACTTTCCACTCTCTACATTTTTGCTCCTTTTTAATTTATCTTTTTACCCTGTGCATGTATTAACTATTCATAAAATGAACTAATGAATAAAACAAAATTTTCTTTTAAAAATTACAAACAACATGTCCATTGACTGAGTAATTCTACACTTAGGAATTTATTCTGTGAATACACCTGTCCACTTGTGAAGTTACATAAATACAAGGCCGTCTACTGCAGCATTATTTGTGATAGTAAAGGACTGGATATTGCCTACATGTCCATTAAGAGGGGAATGGTAAGATAAATTACATACACCTATGTTGTAGAATGTTTTGCATTCATGAAAAAAGAATGTAAAAGCTCATTATGTGTTGACATAGAATAATATCCAGGATATTCTATTAAATGAAAAGGCAAGGTATAGAAGAAAGTGTATAATTTGTTATAAAAATACAGCAGAAAAATGTCTCTGACCCCCACAACTTAAGTCAGATCACCCTGTTATATGTTATCATTATATTCTGTGCTTTGCCTTTGTGATACTTTTTTTTTGAGCGTTTATTTTTTTTTAATGTAAATTTAGTTATTTATTTATCTATGTTTGACTGCGTTGGGTCTTCGTTGCTGCATGCGGGCTTTCTCTAGCTGCGGCGCGTGGGCTTCTCATTGCGGTGGCTTCTCTTGTTGCGGAGCACGGGCTCTAGGGCGCAGGCTCAGTAGTTGTGGTGCACGGGCTTAGTTGCTCCGCGGCATGTGGGATCTTCCTGGACCAGGGATCAAACCAGTGTCCCCTGCACTGGCAGGCGGATTCTTAACCACTGCACCACCAAGGATGTCCACCTTTGTGATACTTATGACAATAGTAATTAATGATTATTTGTGCTAACAAAAAAATCTCACACTCCTACTCCTTGCAGCTGGTTCTGGGTGTGAAATTGATTGCATCAATTCAGTGCATTAAACAATATTTGGAAAACAGAAAGGGCAGGCACCACCTTCTCATGTTCTTAGCTGTTGCTGCTGTCAGTCATGGTCAATCCTAGTGTCCAGAGATTAGCTTCACAGATGTGAAGAGGCAATTGCAGTGGCAGCTTTCTGATCCCTGGGATCACAGTCTCGGTGGTGTGTTCTGTTCTTAAACTCAACACTTCCAGGGGGAGCTCCTGAATCCCCACCTTCCGACTGTGGTATTCCTCTGGCAGGACAGTTCAGTGGTGATGTTCTGGGGGTCACTGGAAAGGACCTAGCTTATTCCACTCTTATCAGCCTCCCCAACAATTCTGTAGGCACCCGATTCCCTGTATTAAATGCTCTTGTGGCAGTGGTTTGTTTCCTGCAGCTAAACTTTACTGATATAATTGAAAATATGGACTTTCAACATAGAGAAACTGCAAATCTTATTTTAGAATCATAAAAGTAATTTTATTTACTTTATTTAATCTATCCTATATACTGTGTGCTACCAAAGTAAGTGTTAAAGGGTTTAAAAATTGAGGATCATCTATGAGCTTCTCTTCCACATGTGCTAACAACTACTGGCACGTCAAAACATACACAGCAAACCAGGGGCAGCATGTTTAACTTTGTTTTTAAAGTTTATCCAGAACATAGAATGAGTGAATGAATAGGTATTGGGGATTATTTTCAATAACTAATATTGTTTTTTAACTAATGAAAGTGAAATTGCCTGGCAGGTGGGTAGTGGCTTATTCTACTCTCTAAGAAATGCCTGGTGACATCAATTACAAGGTCTGACAGAAACAACTAGGAGATTCCATGTTTCACTCTCCTCAACTCAGCAATCTGAAATGATTCTCAACAGGCTGGGAAACCCATTAAAACATCTCCTGGCACATAACAATAACAGGATCATTACCTTTCAATCATGGTGATACTGTGGGAGATGACAATTCTGGCTTTTGTCTCTTTTTACGTTGTTTGCAATGTGAATTTGACAGTGAGTGAGTAAAAGGGAACGCCACACGAGCAATTATAAATTATAGCCTTTGAGTACCACCGAGCACACACTTGATATGTTTGTTTCTGAGGCAGCATTTTATATTTATTTAATCCAGTGACATTTTTGTGTGTGCTTTTAGAAAAGAAACATTTGGAGGTGGTGGTGGATAAGAGGGCAAATGACTGAGAAGTCACAGCTCTCTGCAAACACAGACACACAAATTTACAATTATGTGGCAGACAACAAACAGCAACAAACATCTAATTCTGAGTTTTCAGAGATTTACTCAATATTAATGGGGTTGCCATTGAAGGCAGAATAAGGCAGAATTGCTTTGACTCTCAGGTCTATTAAAAACTGGTTGGAGCCTTCCAGTTCTTGACCATATGTGAATTATCCACTTGGTAGATTATTGTTTCCTTGAAATTCAGCCAGCATAGCCCCAAGTGACCTGTTCTGCCTAAGTTATATTTAGGAAACACTAACTTATTTAAACATAGACTATGCAAAACCTTTATAGGGTGAATATACCCAAGATAAAAAAAATATATATATATATACATACGTATATGTATATCTGTGTGTGTATAACATTTTTAAAACTAAAGGAAATGTTTTTTGGATCATCAAAAGTTTTGGAATTAAAATTTTTTTGAGCTGCCAGGGCCCTTAAAGTCTTCTTGTCCAAAAATTTCATTCATAGCTGAGAAAACAGGCGTAGTGAGGTTTACTGACTTGCCCAGAGTAACAGTTAATTGTGGAATTAAAATGTTTACATCATATCTTCCCTTCCATTAGCGTGCACATAAGTTTTTGGAAATATTTTTAGAATTCTCTGCAATATGGGGGAAATGATCCACACAGGAGCTCCCTAAGAACGGAGCTGGACTCCAGGGGTGATGGGTTAATGGAGTGTGTGGCTGGGGGAAAGGGCCTGCCAGGTGTTCCTTCACTCAGCTTTGTTGCCAGTACGACAACAAGTTTTCAGAATCTGTCCTCACTCTCTTATTCTACAGATCGCTCAGATTGCTTATTACTTTTGTGCTATCTCTTTCCTGCAAGTAAACCTTGTATAGCTCCCCTCAGTTGCCTTTTGTGAACTATGGAATCTTAGGGAGAAGCTAGACCTACAAGGAGTCTAGAGAGACAATGGCAGGCTAGCAGAGAGAATGCACTGCAGCCCCAGAAGGGGAGAGTAGAGTAAGGTTTGCAGTGTATATTTAATGCTGCTGAGCAGCTGGGTGCCAGGGATTGTGAGAATTTACACCACTAAAACTGCTCAACAGTGATTGGTGGGGCTCTCCTAGGAGTGAGCAGATGGAGAGAGAGGAATAACTGTCTATGCAGCTGGTGAATGAATTCCAGAAGCTCACCTCAGTACCACTGGCTGCCTTTCAGACTAAAGACCCACAACTGGGGGCTTCAATGTATTTGCAGATGTACTTAGATTTTAAAAGGAAGTCTGCAGCACCTCACATCCAGTAGGATGGCTACTATCCAAAAAAAGAAAAACAGAAAAAGAGAAAGGAAGGAAGAAAGAGAGAGAGAAAGAAAATAACAAGTGTGTTGGCGAGGATGTGGAGAACCTATAACTCTTGTGCACAGCTGTGGGAGTGTAAAATGACACATCCACACTGAAAACAGTGTGGTAGTTCCCCAAAAATTTTAAAATAAAATTACCACATGACCCAGCAATTCCATTTCTGGGTATATACCCAAAAGAAGTGAAAGCAAGGACTTGAACCTATGTTCATAGCAACATTACTCACAATAGCTAAAATGTGGAAACAATCCAAGTGTCCATCGACAGATGAATTGACAAACAGATGTGGTATATACATACAATGGAATATTATCCAGCCTTAAAAAGGAATTAAATTCTGACACATGCTATAACATGGATGAACCTTGAGGACATTAGGATAAGTAAAATACACCAGTCATAAAAGAACAAATACTGTGTGATTCCACTTATATGAGGTACCTAGAATACTCAAATCTTTAGAGACAGAAAGTAGAATGGTGATGGCCCAAAGGGCTAGGGTAAAGGGGAAATGGGGAGTTAGTGTTTAATAGGTACAGAGATTCAGTTTTACAATATGAAAACAGTTCTGAAGATGGTTGCACAAAAATGTGAATGTACTTAATGCCACTGAACTGTTAATATGGTAAGTTTTTGGTTCTATGTATTTTACAACAATTTTTTTAAAAAGGAAGTCTGCAGTATTCCTGCATTGTGTAAATTGAATTTGTAAATAATTTTTTTTAATTAGAAATGAAAATTGCAGCTTATCTGTCATTCATTCTCTTCTTTATTCCTCCCTTCTTTCCCTTCTTTTTCATGTCTCCTTCCTTCCTTCCTGCAAACATCTGTAAGCTACTTAACATGTGCTAAACATTGTTTGAGGCCCTGGGGGGCTCAGACAAAAGATACCATGCCCTGATCACAATGCAGCAGTGGGGAAGTGCCCCAGGTAAACAGACATTATCATGTGACCAAGGCTCGGATAGAGACGTGCTCAGATTGCCATGGGAGCTCAGAGAAGGGACACCTAACACATCCTTGGAGATGAAGAGGAAGCTTGCTGGAATTTGGAATTCCTAAGTAGCATCTTGAAGGGTAAATAGAAGTAGCCAGCTAAAGAAGGAAAAATCTGATCTGTCATGACAATATTAGTGATAGCATATGCTACAGTGAAAAAGCTACAATTCATGTATTAATTATCCAATTGGTGTTCATTATACACTAGGTGCCAGGCACAGTTCTATGTGCTGGAAATATGGAGATGAACAAGATTAAAGTCCCTCTGTCACGAAGATTAGGGGAGATAGCCAATGAATATATAGACAAGTAAATACATAGTATATCAGAGTATGGTAAATGTTCTGGAGAACAATAGGGCAGGGGAAAAAGAAAGGGAGGTTTGGGATGACGGAAAGAATGTCACTAATTTTTAGATGGTGGCTGGAGAAGCAGTCACTAATAGATTGGCATTTGAGCAGAGGACTAAAAGCAAGGGGGGAAGGAGCCCTGTGGGAAGATGTGGAGGCCAAGGGAATAGCAAGTGCTAAGTTCTTGAGGTGAGAACATGCCACATGTGTTAGGAGGACAGTGTGGCTGAAGTAGGAGGAGGGAAGGGAAGAGTACTGGGAGAGGAAAGGATGGGGGTTGGGAGGAGGACAGTGTTTCCATTATATAGGGCATTTGAGGCCATGATAAGGATGTTGGCATGTACAGTATGTAAGATGGAATCCATTAGCGGGCTCTGAATAGAGGAATGACATGACCTTACTCAGGTCTTAAAGGGATCATTTTGTCTGCTCTGTTGAGAAGACTGGAAGAGGCAAGGGTGGAAATGGTGTCACCAATTAGAAGACTATGGCAAGAATCCAGAAGAAATTGATTGGCTTGGACTGGATAGCAACAGGTGAAACTGTCATATTCTAGATATATTTTCTAGATATATATATATCTTGAAATGGCCATATTCTAGATATATTCTATTCTAGATAGATTGGATATCAGGTGTGAAAGAAAGCAAAATTGTCATGAGTGAGTCCCAAGTTGTTGGGCTGAACAACTAGAAGCATAGAGCTGCTATTTACTAAGGTTGGAAAACTGCTGGAGGAGCAGGTTTGGGGTGGGAGTAGGTGAGGAATCAGACATTTGGTTTTGGACACATCAAGTTCAAGTTTCTTGTTAGACATACGTGGAAATATCAACTAGCTGTTACATATAAAGATCCAGAGTTCAGGGGAGAAATACAGCTAAAGATGTAAACTGGAAGTTCTTGGCTTGTATCAGTTCAAAGCCATGATGGTGGATGACATTCCCCAGGGAGTTAGTGTAGATGTAGAAGATGTCTAATAACTGAGCCATGGGACACTTAGGGGTATTCCAATAGTCAAAGATCAGGGAAGTGAGGCAGAACCAGCAGAGAAGACTGAAAAGTAACAGGCACAGAGATAAAAGGAGAACTGAGATAGTCTTCGAAGTCTAGTGAAAAGATTTGTTTTGAGGAGGAGGGAGTGAATAATTGTGTCATGCTGATGACAGGTCAAGATTGATGAGGGCTGAGATTGGACCATTGGACTTAGCAGCATGGAGGTCAGTAGTGACCTTTTCAAGAGCTGCTTTGGTGTAGTGGTGGGAGTGAGTGCTTGGTTGGAGTGCAGCTGAGAGAAAACAGCTTTTAACTACTTGAATTTTCTATGCCTTGATTTCTTTATCTATAAAAAGGGTATGTTAGTACTTTCCATATGGAGTTGTAAAAATTAAAGGAAATAACATATCTTAAGTACCTAGTAAAGGTCTAGCATATATAAGTACTTAATAAGTACAGTTGCCCCTTGATTCCAGGACCCTCTGCAGCTTCCAAACTCCATGAATGTTGAAGTCCCTTATGTAAAATGGTGTAGTATTCACATATAATCTAGGCATATCCTCCCATATACTTTAAGTAATCTCTAGATTACTTATAATACCTAATACAATGTAAATGCTATGTAAATGGTTGCCAGCATGCAGCAAATTCAAGTTTTGCTTTTTGGAACTTTCTGGAATTAAAAAAAATTTTTTTTGACCTATGGTTGGTTGAATCTGCAGATGCAGAACACGCAGATATGGAGGGGTGACTATATTAGCTATTTTTATTATTTGTATTTATTTTATTTAATTTTTAAAAGATTTTTTGATGTGGACTATTTTTTTAAAGAATTTATTGAATTTGTTACAATATTGCTTCTGTTTTCTGTTTTGGTTTTTTGGCCACGAGGCATGTGGGATCTTAGTTCCCTGATCAGGGATCGAACCTGCACCCCCTGCATTGGAAGACAAACTCTTAACCACTGGACCACCAGGGAAGTCCCTATATTATTATTTTTAGATTTCAGCTATTCCAGGGAAAAAACAGACATTTACTTATCATCATGTTAAGTTAATCAACTTTTAAAAAAACTTAGATAAGAATTGACATAGTTAACTGACCATTTTTCTCTTTTTTATATTTCTTTTCTTTAAATACAGAGATAAAATGAGGGTATATAGGCAAATTCAAGAAAAGGGTGGGGGAGAAGGAGAGGAATTGCAGAAAGATACAAATAAAGGAGAGAGAAACACCTGAATGTTATTGGTGGGTATTTTTGTTTTAGTTTGTTTTTTAAGATGAGAGAAATAACTATGGATGGCAGAGTAAATTATCCAGTCGAGAGGGAAAAATTAATGATACAAGAAGGGGAGGGGATGTCTTTCAGAGGAAAAGAGGAATGGGATCTGGCACCCAAGTACAGAACTTGGCCTTAGGAATGTAGCCAATTGATCCATAACCAAAGGAGAGGCAGGGTCTACAGGTATAGATGAAGGTGACTGAATAGATGTAGACACTATATGGAATTTTTCTTCTTATGGTTTCTTTCTGCTTTTCTAGTAAGACATGAAGCAAGATCCTCATCTGAGAGGGAGGAGGGGCAAAGGTATTGGAGGTTTGAGAAGAAATGTGAAACGTAAGATAGTCATCTAAGAGATGAAGAAAATGAATATAATAAGTAAGGGTTAAGAGGGGCTAACTGGAAGTACTGAGGGCCTAATTAAGGTTGATGGTGAAAAATTTAAAGTGAAACCAGTCAGCATATTTCCCTGTTGTGTTTATGTGTGGATGGTGGTTCAGAGAAGGTGGGAAGTTGACATTATCAGGGTTAGGGTTTTGTCAGGTGAATCCAATGGAAGGAGAGAGGAGAAGAGATTAGATGGATATGCAAAGAGTGATTATAGGGCGGAACTATGTAACAAGGGTGGGAGAGCAGGGAGGTGAGGCCATGAGGAGGTGAGGGATCAGGAAATGGTGGTAGAATCCTGACAGAGTACTAGAGGGAGGGCATGGGAAAGTTGGCAGGTGGGCTCAGAGAGTAGGCTTCTTGAAATAGAGATGATAGAGAGGTTGTGGTTATTGGTAGCAACAAGACATGCTCGTGGAGGAGATGACTCAGGAAGTGTGGAGGACTAGACCATTGGAGGAAAAGAGAAGCAGAGATAAAAGCTTTGGAGAGGATCACCTGCATGTCTTCAAAATTACCCAGAATTAAGACAGGATTATCTTTGGAGAGTGTCAGTGAGACAGGAGCCAAACTTTTTTTTTTAACATCTTTATTGCGGTATAATTGCTTTACAATGGTGTGTTGGTTACTGCTGTATAACAAAGTGAATCAGCTATACATATACATATATCCCCATATCTCCTCCCTCTTGCGTCTCCCTCACACCCTCCCTATCCCACCCCTCTAGGTGGTCACAAAGCACCAAGCTGATCTCCCTGTGCTATGTGGCTGCTCCCCACTAGCTAGCTATTTTACACTTGGTAGTGTATATATGTCCATGCCACTCTCTCACTTCATCCCAGCTTACCCTTCCCACTCCCGTGTCCTCAAGTCCGTTCTCTACGTCTGCATCTTTATTCCTGTACTGCCCCTAGGTTCTTCAGAACCAATTTTTTTTTTTTTAGATTCCATATATATGTGTTAGCATACGGTATTTGTTTTTCTCTTTCTGACTTACTTCACTCTGTATGACAGACTCGAGGTCCATCCACCTCACTACAAACAACTCAATTTTGTTTCTCTTTATGGCTGAGTAATATTCCATTGTTTATATGTGCCACATCTTCTTTATCCATTCATCTGTCGATGGACACTTAGGTTGCTTCCATGTCCTGGTTATTGTAAATAGTGCTGCAATGAACATTATGGTACATGACTCTTTTTGAATTATGGGTTTCTCAGGGTATATGCCCAGTAATGGGATTGCTGGGTCGTATGGTAGTTCTATTTTTAGCTTTTTAAGGAACCTCCATACTGTTCTGACAGGAGCTAAACTTTTTGAAGAATTAGGGTGAGCGACCTGTAAAGAGGTTCAAACTTTGGGAGGGGGAGAGTTTAGGAAGAGGGAGGAACAGTGGTCTTAAATCAGCAATAAAGAGCTTGCAGATTGCCAATCCTACCTCTAGGCCCAACAGAACACTGGGATGTGGCAAAAAAAAAGCAGCCGTCACTAGAGAGAACTATAAAGAAAGCGGTGCTTCTGGGAACAAACCAGTTTTCATTCAGGTCAAGAAGGTGAAGGGAATATAAAGAATTTTGCTGATGATGGACCGGGAGTTCCAGGGGACACAATGGAAGTTTTCTTGTGTTGTAGAGGGGGAGCAGACAGGATCATATTTTAAAATATACAGAGTAGTATGGGCATGCAAGCTGGAAGATACAGTTCTGTCCTGTGGCGATCTGGATAAAGATGAGATTAGTGCTGATGGCCTTCCAGGTAGACTGTGGTAGTGAGGCTCTGACTCTGGTGTGGGAAGAGGAGATTATGGTCTTGACAGGAGCACAAAGGCTCTGAGCTCTGTTGTGGATGGTGAGGAAGAGGATGGGGGAGGTGTAGTGCTACCAGAAGCATGGGGCTATTACAGGAATCCAGACAAGGGATGATCATGGCTTGGGTTGTGGTAGTAAGAAGTAGCTAAAAAGAAATGTATTTTTGAGACAGAGTCCAGAAGAGTAGCTGATAGATTGGATTGATGGGGTAGGGGTGGGGGAGGAAACTGAGAGAAAGAGAAACAAGGATAGTTCCTATGTTTTGATCTGAAAGAGGTGGTATCATCTACTAAAATGTGGAAGACTTGGAAGGAGGAATGACATTAGGTGAATAAAGAAATCACTTTTCGATATGTTAAGTTTGAGTTGCCTATTTGACATTTAGATAGAAGTGGTGAGGAAGCTATTGGATATATGTCTGATGATGTGGGCAGTGGAGCTTGGTGACCTTGAACAAGGTATTTAATTTCTCTAAGCCTGTTTCTCAACTGGAAAATAGAAGTATGTATTATTATTATCTATGTGATGTGAGGGTTAAATATGGTAATACCATAAAGTGCTTAGGCTAGAGTTCAGCATTTGAAGCAATGCTCAGGAAATGTTTAATTATCCCCATTGAGAGAAAATGGAGGTCCTTCGAACTTAAAGTAAGTTTTCCAAAGCTGCTGAGTAGTGAGCCTTAGAGCTGGGACTTGAATACCAGTCCACACTCTTCCTATTCCACCAGTGACTCAATTAGATGTAATACTCATTGTCAAGCCTCTGCAGCCAGGGGTTAGAAGATTTTAGCTTAGTATTGAGGCAGGAGATAGATGGGCCCTAGGCTGAACAGTTTCTCCCCTGTGGACAGAAACCCCAAAATAGCAGAAACGCCATAAAAGCAGGATGATGGAGGAGGCTGGGCCCTGCCCAGATAAGAGATAAAAGACCACGTATTCCTCATTCTCAAAGTCAAGGAGACCTTCCCAACTACACATGTGCAGAAAGGCTCCTTGGAGGTCAAAAAGGGAAGGGGCGCCACCTCATAGTAAGTGATGTCAACTACCCATAGGCCTCTTCACTAGAATCCATCTTGGCTAAGAGATGCGCATGCACGCAGGGGAGGACCCCGAGATAAACCAAATACAGACTCAGAACCAGACAAAGCAACATGATTGGTCAAAGGAAACCTGGAAGAAATGCCCCATAAAAGTGATTCAAACTACCACAAGGGCGCGAATCTCTCTGAGCCCGCCGTGTGTCTATCCACAGGTACTCCTTTCCTCCTAATAAGCACTTTACTTCACTACTTTCCATCTCTATGTGGAAATTCATTTCTACACAGCTGACAGGCCAGGGCCTTGTCACTGGCCTCTGGTCCCTGGTGGTCTGGTGGCTAGGATTCAGTGCTCTCACTGCCACGGCCTGACCACAACCTCTGGCGGGGAACCGAAATCTTGCTTCAAGCCGCTGCAGGCGGAGGCCACCAAAGATCAGTATCAAATCCGATAAAGGGATATACCCCATTCTTACACTGCTTTCATATAAGGTGTCCCACTTTTTTCTCCATAGAGTTATGATATAGGGAGGGGAAAGCATAGACTGTGGAATCAGACAGACCTGGTTCAATCTCACATTATAAAATCAACGATACTCCAATAATTTTTTAAAAGTCTCACATAATTTTGCTCTTAGATTATTCAACACAATGGCAGATTCGGGGGGGGGTCATTTTTTTTAAAAAGAGGAAAATTATTAAGTGTTTATTCCTTAGCTTTCAGTAGCACCAAATTCCATCTGCATCAATACATACAGATGTATAAGTATAAACTACTCTTTTTTTAAATGTTCTTAAGTAACTAAAGCATCTACTTTTCCAGTTAGATAATTACCTCCCTGGTAATTACCATTTTCTAATACTAGTTCTAGACTATTCGCCTTTATATGTCAACTTTAGACATCCTGGAGTCTTGATAATTTTCTCTACCAAAGAGGAGAAGGAAAACAATCCTCTCAATGAGACTCACCACCACTACTCAACCAACCGTCAGAGAGAATCTGCCTCATTTTCCTGTGAAATAAGGCTTAGATCTCAGAAGATGACAGAGTTTACTCAGAACAGGAAATGAGCTCTTAGAGACCTTTGGGAATACTAATTGCAATGGATGAATAATTTATCTCTAACAGTCTTCAACAAATATTCATTGAGGGAAATCTTATCAAAATACTATAAATTCTTGCTTCTGGTTAATCCTGCCTACAGCTTGTTTAATAAATGGATTCAGCTTTAATAACTTCAGGAAAAGGAAGCTTATTTATTTAACCACTATCTCTTGTCTCTAGGATGCAAAGATGCAGGGATCTTGCTCTCAAGGCATACTCTGTCTAGTGGGGGATACAGCCAAGAAAACAAAAAGATACAGTAGAGACTGACACAGGGCATAACAGATGCTTAAGATGTAATAGGGGCAAGGCACAGAAGTGGGATCAGCCTCTGTGGGGATGAGGTTGCTGCCAGGGATCAATGAAGGCTTTCAGAGAATGGCATACCTATGTTGTAAAGGAAAGGCCTTAAAAACCTAACCTGACAAAACTTCCATTTTAAAACTGTTTTATTTAATAGAAATGTCTTTTTATAACTTTATTCACTACTCAACATTTACTGGGGACCTACTCTGTGCCAGGCAGTGGCCTAGGTCCTGAGAATACAGCAGTGAACTGGGCAGAACTTTGCTCAGTCTGGCAGAGACTGACACTAAGGAAATAACTGTAAGTGTGAAGAATGTTGTGAGAGAGAAAGAGCAAGATCTGTGGCAGAGGGGAACTGCCCCAACCCAGGTGAGAGACATGAGTACACAGCTGAGCACCTGGGTGTTTGCCTAGCTGGTGTGAGCCCTGTCTTCTCCTCAAAAGTAGAGTCATTCTCATGGTTTTTCTGAATCCCCTGCAGGACCTAGCCCAGGGCCAGGGGGTTGTAGTTAACAGCTCAAAACCCACTGCCTGACTAATTGGGTCTTTTTTATTCTTGGGAAGGCACTTCTGGATCTTCACCATTCTGAAAATAATCTATAGTTTTGTATTTAAGTGCCAGAGAGAGTTCTGATTAAATTCTACCAAATAGTTTTTACTAAGTGTTTATTAAAGTCTTGTCTGGTTAAGAAGAACATAAGACTATAGGTCCTGAGATGACTTAATTTCACATTGAGAAAAGTTCTGTGTTTGAAACTCTAACTCTAGCCAGCAATCTTACAAATGCCCATCACTGGTCAGGACACGATAATTATTCAGGGGAATTTTTAAGGAAGGTGGGTAAGAGGTGCCATCACCAGATGTCAAGGATGGTATTGATATATTACAGAAGCTCCTCAACTTACCAACTTCCACTTTACAAATCAGAAAGATAATAATCAAAGCCTGAGCCAGAGTATAAGCTGGTAAAGTCTGCCCCTAGAAGAGATGGCATTAATAGTAGCTAATATATGGTGGGCCTTTCAGGGCCTGCTACAGTTGTACACTTAGTAAATGCTTGTGAAATTCATTGAAAACAAAGTTAGCTTTCCAACCCCCAGATCTCAGAGGTCATTTCGTGTAGGCTTTGCCAACCAGTAGATCATAAAGTTTTGTCTGGTATCTTTAACCAAGATATTACCAAGATGAACTTTCACACTTTGTCAATAGCTCTGTTTTCCTGGAACCTCCATCAAGGAGGGTAGCTGTGTTGACAGCCCCACACCCACATCCCACTCTTACTCATCCCTACACTCATGATATGGCTTCACTGTCAGCCCCCCAGTCCCATCGGGACTTTAGGGTTACAAAGACACTAAAAAGTGGCAGAATAATGAGGGAACATTCTGGGGTGATGATAATGTTCTATACACCGAAAAGAGTGTGGGTTTTACATTTGCATATGTAAAGGCGTATGGTTTTGTCAAAACTCTGGAATGGTACACTATAGATTTGTGAATTCCATTGTATGCAGATTTTATCCAAAAGAACTGTAATAAAAAAAAAAAAAAAGGACTTCCCTGGTGGCGCAGTGGTTGAGAGTCCGCCTGCTGATGCAGGGGACATGGGTTCGTGCCCCAGTCTGGGAAGATCCCATGTGCCGCAGAGCGGCTAGGCCCGTGAGCCACGGCCGCTGAGCCTGCGTGTCCGGAGCCTGTGCTCCACAACGGGAGAGGCCACAACAGTGAGAGGCCCGCGTACCGCAAAAAAACAAAACAAAACAAAACAAAAACTCTAGTAAATGATATACATGCTGCTGAAGTGTTTCAAGATGAAGTATATGGATGTCTGTCAGTTTATCAAAAATATCAGATAGACTGATGGATAGACAGAGGGATAGGTAGACGGATAATTATGCAAGGAGGCAAATACGGTAAAAATGTTAATTGTAGAATCTAGGTAATTACATGGATGTCAATGTATAATTTGATTTTTCTGAAAATTTTTCATAGTAAATTTAAATAATTTATAATTATTTAATGATATGTAATAAATACTGGTAAAATAAATAAAAATTTTAAATTACTAACTAATAAAACATTTGAAATTTTTCATACTAAAATGTTGAGGGAGGAAAAAGTGGCAGAATAGTCCATCCTAGGTCAACCCAGTCTAGGAAACTAATGCTCAGAGAGTATGTCTGATCTATTATTCCATTATTTAAGATCCCCGAGGGCTCTCCATTCCCTGTACAATAAAATTGGAGCTCTTTGGCTTCGCACACAAGGCATTTCATAACCTGTCTGCTGACCAGCTCTCTGACCACATTTTCAATCCTCCAAGCATAAGAGCAGAGCTGTAATGACACATGTAGGCAACTGAGCCAGCTAATAATTTGGTGCTCCTTCAGTATGATATTTTTAAGCTAATTTTTACTTATCAAAGCAATATAAGTGCATAATTTAAAAGGTCAAGTAGCACCAAAACGCTTATAAAAAAACCCAACACAGCAGTATTTTCACATAGCTCTGTCCCCCCCGCCACCATCCTATTATCCAGAGACAATTTTTTTACAGCTTTTATATTGTTTCTATTTGCCTCCAAGTTTCTGGGTATGTGATTCTCTCTATTAATCAAGTTAGAGATTATCTATCAATTTCCTTTTTTCTTTCCACATAATTTTTTTTCTTTTTTCTTTTTCTTTTTTTAATATTTATTTATTTGTCTGTGCCAGGTCTTAGTTGTGGCATGCAGGATCTAGTTCCCTGACCAGGGATCGAACCCAGGTCCCCTGCATCGGGAGTGTGGAGTCTTAACCACTGGACCACCAGGGAAGTCCCTTGATTTCCTTTCACTGTGCGATTAGCACTCTTACTCTTCCCCTGCCCCTTCCTCCATCCTCCCAACACAGTTGTATCATACTTTTTTGTTAAACTCATATTCGGTGTTAATTAATATGACTGTAAGTATTGTTTTCTAGTGAGTCAAGAAGTGTATGATGATTGAATTTTCTTTCTTGTATATCTTTCAGTTTCTCTTGAAGTTGATAACTGCCTCTGTTTTTTCATTTGCCTAGATTTCATTGAACCAATCATAAGTGTTCCCATAGCAACCAACAGTTCTATAATATGCTTCTCACTAAACATTTTCACATGACCAAACCTGTTAGATAATCTGGTAGTTCTGTTTTGTTTCCCCAACAGCATCCTTCCTGGAGCCCTCTACTCCACTTAATTTACTCAGGTTACTTCTAGACCTACCACATCACCTAGTCTATCTGAGGTCTTCTGGGATGTCCTTTTGCTATCATCCTGGAGATACCCTTTGCCTCACTCCTGTGTTGGATCCTCTGTTCCTTGGATCCACTATGTTCTTTCCTGGTTTATTTCCGCATTTGGTGGAACATATCATCCAGTAATTTCTTGAGAAAGGATATGTGAAAGGAACATCTTTTTGAGATTTCGCATGTATGAAAATGCATATATATTATCCTCGCACATAATCAACGGTTTGCTTGGGTGGCTGGATCTAGAATTCTAGGTTTGAAAATAACTTTTATTCAGACTTTTAATGGTATTACTCCATTAGCTTCTAGCTGTCAATGTTGTTGTTGAGAAGTCCAGTGTTATTCTTTTACCCAGTCCTTTGGAATGATTTTTTTTTCTCTCTGAAAAGATTTTCCCCCTTCTATTATTGTTCTGGTTTGTAACTTCCATATTGGAGGTTCTCCTCGGATCTCCAGTGATCTTTGTCTATCTATTTGTAACTTAAAATGAGATACTTTAAAGCTGTTTGGAACTGTTCATACGAGGGTAGGCTTATCCTCTGGTGAACTGTAAAATGAGAAGGTGGCTAGCCAACTTTTTCATTTGGTATCCCTAAATTTTAGCATAGGTAGGTCTCTTTTTGGCTGGTGCTCAGTTTCTCCCATGGGAGGAGAGAAGAGTGGGAATGCTGCTAGAACCTGGTAGTAGGTCCTTCCCTCTTTTCAGATTCTAGCATCTCACTGCCAGCTCTCTCCTGTACCTGGTTTCCTGAGACTAGCTCAGCTTCTTGAGAGACCCTACTCTCATTTTTGAGGGTGGGGGAAACAGCCCCTGTAGAGTGGGTGGGAACTTAGAGGTCTAGCCATTCCTTATACACTCTTTTTTTTAAAGATTTTTTTTTGTATGGACCATTTTAAAAGTCTTTATTGAATTTGTTACAGTATTGCTTCTGTTTTATGTTTTTTGGTTTTCGGCTGTGAGGCATGTGGTATCTTAGCTCCCTAACCAGGGATCGAAACCACACCCCTGTGCTGGAAGGCGAAGTCTTAACCACCGGACCGCCAGGGCAGTCCCTCCTCACATACTCTTAAACAGTCCCTGCTCCACTCCTTTGCCTCACCTCTGCCTCACCTCTGCCTCACAGGCACCTGGTGCCAGCACCCCTGAGCCTTCCTGAAGTTGTGAGGAGTGAATCAGCTCCTTCTGGTTAACATGGCCCTGCACAGGAACTTCAGTTTGACCTGCTTTCTCTTTGGTTCAGAGTCACAGTTGTGTCCTAGTTTTACCAAAGATACACTCTATGTTCCTTATTCTTGTTTTTCTTATTGTTTAGGGGAATTTTCGAGAGAAAGGTGTAGGGGGCAGAACCATCTTTATTCTGTCATCTTAAAACTAGAAGTCTTCCAACTGGATATTTAGTGGGAAAAAAGCAAGTTTTTCCTTTACTCTCACACTGCTACCACACTCACACTTCTGATGCCAGGTGTGTGGGGTTCCCCTCACTCCACACACCAAGCAATTCTGTGATACTAGCTGGGTGTCCTACAATTTAACTCAATTCCAACACTGTCTACCTGGGATAGTATCAAATCCCACAAGTTAAGGGCTCAGTCCCACGGGACTGCCCCCCCCCCATTTCAGATGCTAATCACAAATAGTAAGTACCCATGATACCCACAATTTCTGTCCAACTTGGCTACAAATTGGAGATTCCCATGACCTCCTCTCCCTTGGATTCCATTATTTGCTAGAGTGGCTTACAGAACTCAGAGAAACACTAACTTATGTTTAACATTTTATTAGAGGATATGATAAAAAGATACAGATGAAGAGACATTCAATACATAGGGTCTGGGAGGGTCCCGAGAGCAGGAGTTTCTGTCTCCGTGGACTTGGGGTGCGCCACCTTCCTGGTACATGGATGTGTTCACTGACCTGGAAGTTCTCAGAACCCCATACTTTTGGGGGTTTTATGGAGACTTCATCACATAGGTATGATCAGTCATTAACTCCATTTCTAGCCCCTCTCCTCTCTGGAGAATGGGAGGTAGGGCTGAAAATTCCGATCTTCTAATCATGGCTTGGCCTTTCTGGTGACCAGTCCCTATCCAGGAGCCCATCAAGAGTTACCGTTATTACCCAGAAAATTCCAAGGGATATAGGAACTCTCTGTCAGGAACCAGGGTCAGAGACCGAATATTAGAACAAAAGATGCTCCTAGTACAATTATCACCTAGGAAATTACTAGGGTTTTACGAGCTCTGTGCCAGAAACTGGAGGCAGAGACTAATATACATATTTTCTATTACCTTACAGATATTCTTTATTATTTATTCAAGAAATTATTAGAGGAGAGGCTGCGGGGGCTGCATGGGAAAAGAGGACCAACAGTGAAAGAGATGCTAAGCTCTGCCTCTGTTAGTAAGTCTTACAAGTGGAACTAATTTAGGCCAAAGGGGAATGTACTGACTTATATAACCAAACCACTGAAAGGACAATGATGGCTGGATCTTACTAGAACTAGGCACTTGATCCTTTCAGGACTTTCTCTAGAGATAGCTACATTCAACAAGTGGTGGTGAATGACGTGCTCATACCTTGATATTAGCACCCACAGAGAGGAAAGAACTACTATCTATCACTCAGCTATTGGAAGAAAATATCTAGAGAAATTCTTTGACTGTCCCTGCTTGCATCATGAACTTGCCCCACAGTGGCCTGGGAAGCTCCATTTGGGAGAAATGAGGAGAAAAGTGGCAAGGGTCTAAAAGAAGGGGAAGCAACACCAATGTTCCCTGGGGGCATCATTGGTGTCCTGTATATTCACTGAACTGTTGACCTACAGCTCACCACTGCCCCTAAATGGGCTTCTCCTTTGACAAGGTACCCAGAAAACACAAGATCCATTTATTATCTCACTTCCTTCCCAAACTTCTATGAGCACCGACTATATGCCACTGGATACTGGGAATAAAAAGATGAATAAGACCCAGTTGCTGACCTCAAGGAGCTCACAGTCTAATTGTCAAGAGACTTATGTAAACAAACAATTGCAGGACAGTGCTGTGAGTGCAGCAATCCAGATGCTTAGAGAGAGAGAGAAGGCTGTAACTTCCTCTGCAGGAGCAGTATTTTGGAGTGGTGATACAAATTGGGTTTTGAAAAAACATAAATATGAGATCACCAGCAAAATAGGAAGAGGGAAGACATTCTAAGCAGAGGAAAAAGAATCATTTATTCATTTGTTCCAAAATATTTTTTGATTACCACTAGGTATCTTGTACTAGGTAGGCATTGGGGATACATTTCTGAACAAAATGGTTCTTGAAGTTTGTCCCTGCTCTTAAAGTTTGCAGTATGATTAAGTCAGACAATAAAATTATCAAATGAATAAATATCTAATTAAAAACTGTGTTAATCACCATGGAAAAAAAGTATAAGGTGCCATAAGAACCCAACAGGGTTCAGAGTGGGACAGGAATGTGGGGGGAGGGGTCACAGGATGCAGTATCAAGGACCCATGGCCATTTCCATGTGGCTGGATAGAAACGGAAGGTCTAGCTGTCTTGGACAAGGCAAGAAGTCCATTGCTCCCATTTTGCCCTTAGGCTGTTCCATATTCATAAATAGTTCTTCAAAACTCTTGGAAAGAGAATTAGGAATTCTAGAGTTTTTCTCTTCTTTCACCAAATTTATCTTATCTGAGAATTTCAAACTTCCATTTGAAAATTATGGATATTCTAGTCAGACCTAAGCTGTCATATTGCTGCCTGCTGCCTCCATCAACATGTCTGAGTCCATCTGGGGTTTCTCAAAATCCTTCAGTGGGTTTTCTTTTGTAGTTTTTGTTTTTTGTTTTTTGTTCTTTACTTTCTCCAAACAACTGTGTCATCAGCTGCCTTCTCCAATGTATGGTTTTTTTAAATTTAAGATTAATTTTTTATTTAAATATACATATCATACAAAAGTTTTATCTCATAAAAATATGCCCCATATTAAATAACTTTAAAGATACATAATTATTTATACATAATGCTTTCAATTTAGTTTATCCATTATTGTGAATCCTTTTGGTCCCTGAACTTAACTTGGGTTTCTTTTTCATTTTTTTGTTTTGTTTTGTTTTGTTTTTCGCTGCACAGCTTGTGGGATCTTAGTTCCCCAACCAAGGATTGAATCCAGGTTTTCAGCAGGGAAAGCACAGTGTTCTAACCACTGGACCACCAGGGAATTCCCCTGGAATTTACCTTTGTTTCCTCTCCTAAGGCTGGATGCAGCATACAACTGCCCCCATGGGGAGGAGCAAGAAATCAAGGGTACTAAGGAGACCAGTCTGAGTTATCACTGATGATGTCAAGAGGCACTCAGCAGAACTCATTTATGTTATTCAAACGTAAATGAGAAAATAAGCAATATGAGCAACCTTCAATAGGTTGTTCACATAAAGTATATTTCATATCACAAAAGATTTAAATACACCTAAGTTACTTAACTACTTCTGAGTCCTTTGAAGTAACGTCAATATTCCAATTTCCACATTTTGTTAAACTTTCTGTTGAATGTGTTAAGCACTCAACAATTGGGGATTTTTTTTTTATTAGTTTCTGCTTTATAACAAAGTGAATCAGTCATACATATACATCTGTTCCCACATCCCTTCCGTCATGCATCTCCCTCCCTCCCACCCTCCCCATCCCACCCCTCCAGGTGGTCACAAAGCACCGAGCTGATCTCCCTGTGCTCTGCGGCTGCCTCCCACTATCTATCTACCTTACGTTTGGTAGTCTATATATGTCCATGCCTCTCTTTCGCTTTGTCACAGCTTACCCTTCCCCCTCCCCATATCCTCAAGTCCATTCTCAAGTAGGTCTGTGTCTTTTTTTTTTTTTTTTTTTTTTTTTTTAAGTTTATTTATTTATTTTTTTAATTAGTTTCTGCTTTATAACAAAGTGAATCAGTCATACATATACATCTGTTCCCACATCCCTTCCCTCATGCATCTCCCTCCCTCCCACCCTCCCCATCCCACCCCTCCAGGCGGTCACAAAGCACCGAGCTGATCTCCCTGTGCTCTGCGGCTGCTTCCCACTATCTATCTACCTGACGTTTGGTAGTGTATACACGTCCATGCCTCTCTTTCGCCTTGTCACAGCCCACCCTTCCCCCTCCCCATATCCTCAAGTCCATTCTCAAGTAGGTCTGCGTCTTCATTCCCGTTTTGCCCCTAGGTTCTTCATGACATTTTTTTTTTAAATTCCGTATATATGTGTTAGCATACGGTATTTGTCTTTCTCTTTCTGACTAACTTCACTCTGTATGACAGACTCTAGGTCTATCCACCTCATTACAAATAGCTCAGTTTCGTTTCTTTTTATGGCTGAGTAATATTCCATTGTATATATGTGCCACATCTTCTTTATCCATTCATCCGATGATGGACACTTAGGTTGTTTCCAGCTCCGGGCTATTGTGAATAGAGCTGCAATGAACATTTTGGTACATGTCTCTTTTGGAATTATGGTTTTCTCAGGGTATATGCCCAGTAGTGGGATTGCTGGGTCATATGGTAGTTCTATTTGTAGTTTTTTAAGGAACCTCCATACTGTTCTCCATAGTGGCTGTACCAATTCACATTCCCACCAGCAGTGCAAGAGTGTTCCCTTTTCTCCACACCCTCTCCAGCATTTATTGTTTCTAGATTTCTTGATGATGGCCATTCTGACTGGTGTGAGATGATATCTCATTGTAGTTTTGATTTGCATTTCTCTAATGATTAATGATGTTGAGCATTCTTTCATGTGTTTGTTGGCAGTCTGTATATCTACTTTGGAGAAATGCCTATTTAAGTCTTCTGCCCATTTTTGGATTGGGTTGTTTGTTTTTTTTGATGTTGAGCTGCATGAGCTGTTTATAAATTTTGGAGATTAATCCTTTGTCAGTTGCTTCATTTGCAAATATTTTCTCCCATTCTGAGGGTTGTCTTTTGGTCTTGTTTATGGTTTCCTTTGCTGTGCAAAAGCTTTGAAGTTCCATTAGGTCCCATTTGTTTATTTTTGTTTTTATTTCCATTTCTCTAGGAGGTGGGTCCAAAAGGATCTTGCTGTGATTTATGTCATAGAGTGTTCTACCTATGTTTTCCTCTAAGAGTTTGATAGTTTCTGGCCTTACATTTAAGTCTTTAATCCATTTTGAGCTTATTTTTGTGTATGGTGCTAGGGAATGATCTAATCTCATACTTTTACATGTCCCTGTCCAGTTTTCCCAGCACCACTTATTGAAGAGGCTGTCCTTTCTCCACTGTACATTCCTGCCTCCTTTATCAAAGATAAGTTGGCCATATGTGCGTGGGTTTATCTCTGGGCTTTCTATCCTGATCCACTGATCTGTCTTTCTGTTTTTATGCCAGTACCAGACTGTCTTAATTACTGTAGCTTTGTAGTATAGTCTGAAGTCAGGGAGCCTGATTCCTCCAGCTCCGTTTTTTGTTCTCAAGATTGCTTTGGCTATTCGGGGCCTTTTGTTTTTCCAAACAAATTTTGAAATTTTTTGTTCTAGTTCTGTGAAAAATGCCAGTGGTAGTTTGATAGGGATTGCATTGAATCTGTAGATTGCTTTGGGTAGTAGAGTCATTTTCACAATATTGATTCTTCCAATCCAGGAGCATGGTATATCTCTCCATCTATTTGTATCATCTTTAATTTCTTTCATCAGTGTCTTATAATTTTCTGCATACAGGTCTTTTGTCTCCTTAGGTAGGTTTATTCCTAGATATTTTATTCTTTTTGTTGCAATGGTAAATGGGAGTGTTTTCTTGATTTCATTTTCAGATTTTTCATCATTATTGTACAGGAATGCCAGAGATTTCTGTACATTAATTTTGTATCCTGCTACTTTACCAAATTCATTGATTAGCTCTAGTAGTTTTTCGGTAGCATCTTTAGGATTCTCTATGTATAGTATCATGTCATCTGCAAACAGTGACAGCTTTACTTCTTCTTTTCCAATTTGGATTCCTTTTATTTCCTTTTCTTCTCTGATTGCTGTGGCTAAAACTTCCAAAACTATGTTGAATAAGAGTGGTGAGAGTGGGCAGCCTTGTCTTGTTCCTGATCTTAGTGGAAATGCTTTCAGTTTTTCACCATTGAGGACAATGTTGGCTTTGGGTTTGTCATATATGGCCTTTATTATGTTGAGGAAAGATCCCTCTATGCCTACTTTCTGCAGGGTTTTTATCATAAATGGATGTTGAATTTTGTCGAAAGCTTTCTCTGCATCTATTGAGATGATCATATGGTTTTTCTCCTTCAACTTGTTAATATGGTGTATCACATTGATTGATTTGCATATATTGAAGAATCCTTGCATTTCTGGAATAAACCCCACTTGATCATGGTGTATGATCCTTTTAATGTGCTGTTGGATTCTGTTTGCTAGTATTTTGTTGAGGATTTTTGCATCTATGTTCATCAGTGATATTGGCCTGTAGTTTTCTTTCTTTGTGACATCCTTGCCTGGTTTTGGTATCAAGGTGATGTCGGCCTCATAGAATGAGTTTGGGAGTGTTCCTCCCTCTGCTATATTTTGGAAGAGTTTGAGAAGGATAGGTGTTAGTTCTTCTCTAAATGTTTGATAGAATTCACCTGTGAAGCCATCTGGTCCTGGGCTTTTGTTTGTTGGAAGATTTTCAATCACAGTTTCAATTTCAGTGCTTGTGATTGGTCTATTCATATTTTCTATTTCTTCCTGAGTCAGTCTTGGCAGGTTGTGCATTTCTAAGAATTTGTCCATTTCTTCCAGGTTGTCCATTTTATTGGCATAGAGTTGCTTATAGTAATCTCTCATGATCTTTTGTATTTCTGCAGTGTCAGTTGTTACTTCTCCTTTTTCATTTCTAATTCTATTGATTTGAGTCTTCTCCCTTCTTTTCTTGATGAGTCTGGCTAATGGTTTGTCAATTTTGTTTATCTTCTCAAAGAACCAGCTTTTAGTTTGGTTGATCTTTGCTATCGTTTCCTTCATTTCTTTTTCATTTATTTCTGATCTGATCTTTATGATTTCTTTCCTTCTGCTAGCTTTGGGGGTTTTCTGTTCTTCTTTCTCTAATTGCTTTAGGTGCAGGGTCAGGTTGTTTACTCGAAATGCTTCCTGTTTCTTAAGGTGGGATTGTATTGCTATAAACTTCCCCCTTAGAACTGCTTTTGCTGCGTCCCATAGGTTTTGGGTCGTCGTGTCTCCATTGTCATTTGTTTCTAGGTATTTTTTAATTTCCTCTTTGATTTCTTCAGTGATCACTTCGTTATTGAGTAGTGTATTGTTTAGCCTCCATGTGTTTGTATTTTTTACACATCTTTTCCTGTAATTGATGTCTAGTCTCATAGCATTGTGGTCGGAAAAGATACTTGATACAATTTCAATTTTCTTAAATTTACCGAGGCTTGATTTGTGACCCAAGATATGATCTATCCTGGAGAATGTTCCATGAGCACTTGAGAAAAATGTGTATTCTGTTGTTTTTGGATGGAATGTCCTATAAATATCAATTAAGTCCATCTCGTTTAATGTGGGATATTTTTAAAGAGTTAATTTTGGATGCACTCTCTCTTCTACTATAAAAAATAATTAGTATTTTTTATTTCCATTTGGCAAATCAAAGCTGCCCATTTTTGTCCCTGTATGTGATATTATCAAGTTGTGGTGAGTCACTGGTCTATTCTGCAGAGCACTGGCTTCCTGGTTACACCAGGTTGAATTCCTCTGATTCATACTCTTTAACATCTGCAGTGTCCAGACTCACATTTAAAAGAGAACACTCAGAACAGCTTATCAAATGCTTCCCCTACAGATGATGTCCTAGGAGCACCCAGACCAGCTACCAAGGGTCCTCAGCAAAGTTGCTATGGTATGTCCTTAGTGCCTTCCCAAAGCCTACGGCTTTGCCTCTCCCCATGTCCTTTCTCCTCATTTGCAGTTTTCATGCTCTTAGTTCTAGTGAAGAACTCCTGAGGTGGCATGAAGGAGTCATTGAGAGAGATGAAGAGAAGCATCTTGGAGTGACACTGACAGTAAATGATTCTTTGGCTCTGGGAGTACTTGAAAGTCTACATGTCCACATCCAACTGTATTTACACATCTTGAAAGACAGGCCCTCAGGGAAGGAGGGGTGGGTCTGTGGAAAAAGATAAGGGAGGGAAGAGGTCCAGAAAGGAGGAGCTCAGATGAGAGCTCCACCCTCAGGAGCAGAAGGGGAGCCATCAACACTTCGAGTAGCAGATAAGGGTAAAGTTGGACAACGTGTAAGGTTTTTGGAGACTTCATAACTTCCTCATGTTGTTAATTTTTTTCTCCTTCTGTTTCCCCATGGTGACCCCAAGAAAACCCTTAAAACTGAAAGGGTCTGTGTACTTATTTTGGTGCACAGCAACACAGGGATACATCCCACTCCACATCCACTCTTGGAGAAAAATGAGAACCAAGAAATAGAGTAGTTGCTAACAGCTCAGAAAAGAAAAGCAAGCAAGCTGAATTTCTCAGATCTATGGGAAGGAGAAAAGAGGTTTAAGGGGTTGGGTCATAGAGTCTAACTGGGAAGAGAGCTGTAGAGTCCCCAGTAACCCTCCTCTTCCCATTGCCTGTCCCCCTCTAGTACTCTATGTTTTCAAATGTCCTTTCCTTCCTCATCCTTAATCCAAACTCCCACTTGGGCAAAAGAGGAAAAAGGAGTGCCTGGACCACCATGGTAAAATCGAGGAAGGCTTTGGAGAAGAGGAAGCCACATATGAGCTTCTTAATTTGGCATCATCTCTAACAGAATTCTTGTATGATTGCACTCTTCTGGGTCAGCATCCATGGGATATCCAGGGAAAATATCATTTTTCAAAAGGAATAGCTACTTTCTATTTAGAGCTTAAAAGGAGAATGTAGGGTAGAGCCAGTCCCAAGAGAAATATCCAGTGGAAGAATTCTTAGCGTCTCCTAGCTGCACTTCAGAAACCATGATTTCCTTGAATGTATTCCTGAATGTGATTATATTAGCTAGACACAGATGGCAAACATTTCATGTTAATGACTGTAATTTGTGTTCCTTTCACCTTGCCACTTATATCTGTTATTAGAAAATGAAGACCTCAATCAGCCCATTATAAGCAGGAGGTCCTTTTCTTCAACCCTCTAAATCCATCTCCAGACCTGGGTGTTCTTCTGATCTAACCGCACATGTTCCTTCCAATCTTCTAGGATGCCCTGTCATATGCATACTCAAGGGAGTCTTGAGTAGCACTCGGGCTGCATGCCATTTCCTAGCTCCTCTTCTCCTTGAGTTTGGGCTGATGGCTAAAAGGACCTACCCTTTGAGGGTAGGTCCTTATGGAGTTCTGGCTGTGAAGGTGGCCTCTGCAGTCTGACAGCCTGCAATAGAACACTTGCCCCCTTGACTAATAGCATTACCTTGAGCAAGTGTCTCAATTCCCAAAGCCTATAAAATGGGGATCACACACTTGACATGGCCAGCTGACAGTGCTACAGACTTGACTTTTGCGAAAATAACAACTGATACAATAATCCCTAGTTGGTATCTCATTTACACAGCAAAGACAACTGACAGTCCTCATCCTGAGTGGTCACTTCACCTAAGTGGGCAGAGAGCACTTCCATCCAGCCCAGCACTTATACAACACCTAATTGTTAAAGCCAGATAGTGCCCGCCAACCATAGACACTTCAAGGCTTTGTTTTCTTAATATGGAAGAAAGCTGGTTTGTGGTATTCAGTTTTAAAAGATGCGGTAGTCAACCCCAAAATGGCCCCCCAATGATCCACACCTCCAGGTATTCATGCCCTTGTATAATTCTTTCCTACTTTGCATCAGAGTTGGTCTATGTGATGAATTGACAGCAGAAGTGATGGGATGTCACTCTTGAGGCTAGATTATAAAAAACATGTGGCTTGCTCTCTCTTGGGTCAGTGGATGCCAGCCACCATGGCTTGAGGCAGCCATGTGAAGAGACTGATGAGGCAAGGAACTGAGGCTTCTTGCCAAGAGCCATGTATGTCAGCCATCTTGGAAGTGGATCCCCCAGTCCTGGTCAAGCCTTCAGATGACTGCAGCCCCAGCCAACATCTAGACTGCAACCTCATGAGAGACCCTAATCAGAACTATCCCTCGAAGCTGCCCAGATTCCTGACCCTCAGAAAGTATGAGATAATAAATGTTTATTGTTTTCAGCTGCTAAGTTTGAGGTAACTTGGGGAGGGGTGGTATATAGCAATACATAACTAATACCATACACTTTCTCTCTCTTGAACCTGAGCCCCCATAGTCAAATCTCTGTGCTATATTCCTGCCTAGCAGTAAAAAGAAACGTCCACTTAGAGCTTACTCTGTGGTATTAACAGTACCTATATGATCAGGTTGGGAGGACTGAGCAGGGTAATACATGTAAAGTGCTTAGTGTGAGCCTAGCATGTGGTAAGCACGCAACCAATCTAGTTATCACTATTCTGCAGAAACATAGGGTAGTTGCTGTAGATCTTGGTGTCTGGGACACTTAGGGCTTAGCATAATGAATGAGGACTTAAAGTTAAGGGTGCAGGGAAGGAACCCCTGAGGCACATTTTCCCACTTCTAGTAGCTCTTAGGGGTCAGCCCTTAAACTGCTGCAGCCAGGGTTCCTTCTGTGAGAGCAGGAGGGACAGATCAGAGGAGAGACATTCTTTTTGGCTGGCTCCTGAAGTGACTAAAGCAGTATGTTAAAAGATAGAAAAAGTTTATTAAGTGGAAAAAGAGAAAGAAAACAGGAGTGTAAGGGAGTGGATTCATCTTTTTCTGCTTCTTAATTTTGCCCAGGTACTACCTTGTTTATTTTCAGTTTCCACTGGGTTAAGTAGAAGTTCTGCTCAGAAATATTCCTTATTGTGCACAACTATGCACTCTGTAACTTAGAACAAAACACAGGTCCACTGTCTAGCATCTGCTCATGGCCCAGGCCATCTCTGGTATGAGCTGTACACAAATGTGATGGGCTCTGGGTGTTGCACACCAGGAGGCTTATCACTGGGTCATTTGTTCCTAGGGGAGACACATCAGAAGGGAAAGACAGTTTTTGAAAGACTAAGAATAAAGTGAAGAATATGAAGGACAAAGTGGAAGTTTGCCAATCAATGTGCCAAACTAAAGTGATTAGGCAGAAAAGAAACTGAAGGACAATTGAGAGCCAAGAGTGGTCAGAGACAGGTTAAAATAAAACGGGTCAGTTGGAGCAATCTTGGAACTAATTCTGTAAATGTGGCTCATACACTGAATCATTATCCTGAAATACCCTAGAGTATAAACTTCACGGTTTTTATCTGTTTCAATTACTATGATGTTCCTAGTGCCTACATCAGAGCTCAGCACATAGAAGGAGCTTGATAAATATTTGTTAAATAAGTGAATGACTACGACTAAACATAGCTCAACAAGAGGGGTAAATATAGAGAAACCTATTATTTAAGTATACACACAGATTTATTTCTCAAGTTAAACACTTTCGGTTTACACAGTTTTTCACTGATCTGCCTGATATTTCAGTCGTCAATGTGCATTATGCAGCTCACCAGGCTGCAAATTCTTGTCCCCAAACTTTGAGCTCCACTCACTTGTTAGACAAATTAGAAAGAATATTTTAGCTTTGTGGGTTACGGAAATAGGCAAGCTGGCTGTTTCAAATATGTTTTATGAGAAAAATATAGCTTGAGTTCATAGGTCAGTAACAACATATTAACATAGAATTAATTGTCCTATACTTACTTCGAGGATTGTAAGCTATATCTTTCAGGGGTAGAAATACACTCCCCTGCTCCCTGTGACCTACTGTTAGAGAAACTGCTTTGATAAGACAAACTGCTTCACTCAGCCTAAGGCTCTACAGGGTCACTGCATTACTGTCATTCCATTTGTACAAATAAAGAGGAAACCTAAAGAATTTTGATATCTTTTCTGTCACTTCTGGTATGAAAAAGGGAAACAAACTGCACTTATTTAACTAGGATCCTTTAGTCCTTCAGGATTTTGAATCATTTCAAAAGTCTCTTGAGAGGTAAACAAATCTCTCTACACAGAGATACTGGCAGCATAAAGTTCAGGTCAGAGTACATGTAGGAAAGACTCTCCACAGTTACTCACAAGTTTCATTGATTGTCTGTCCACAGCCAAATTGGTCTGAGCTTCCTCATAGCTCAACTTGGGAACAGTACAGTCATCCGGAGCCATTCTGTGCCAATGACAACCATCTGCTTCCCACGTGCCCTTTCTACTTGGACAAATAAAAACAATCACCCCACATGAAAACCCATTAATTCATATTTCTTCAAAGACACTTAGCCCCACCTCAGAACAGTAACACATCTGACAACCTTGGAAGTATTTAGAACGTCTGTGCATTTTCACAAGAAAAATACTCCTGGTTCCTTTTTTGGAGACTTTTATCTTCCCATCTGTCTGTAATTGGATTACTCAAATGATGTACAAAGACTGGGTAAACAATTATTTACTTGAGCCCTGGCTTATAGCACTAAGTTTTGACCATAGAGATACTGGTTTAAAAGGACACAGGATTTGTTATAATCCTATTATTATTTATGTTCACAACAGGTTTCCTTATCCTCATAGATAATCCACTCTTTAAGTATTAGGGATCTGAGAGTGGTAGATAAAAGAAGTGAACTGAATTCACTCATTCAACAAGTATTATTGTGCTTACTATATGTTGGCTTGGTAGCAGCACTGGGATACAGGGGTGATTATATATTTACTGAAGTTAGACACTGTGACTTTTTCACTTTTTCCCTCCTTCAGAAAGTACTTGTATCTATGTATCTATATATCAATTAATTAATTTTTACCATTATCTGCAGCATGGCACCAATTTGCACTATAATTATTTTTTAAGGGCAGTTTTATCATTTTTATGCTTTATGCATTATAAAGCTTGGACAGTTGGCCTGAGGCAAATGTATTTAGTTCTCTTTTCAGTCCAAGATTATTTTATCAAAACAAATAAAGCCAGGAAAACACCTTCTTTGAGAATCAATGTTACTGTTGTCACAGTACTATAAAATTTGCCACTTTAACACTATTGATGAAATAAATAACAATGGTTAAGTAGTAGCCAAGTTCCCAGAATTATAGAAGCCTGGGAATTGCTTAGACAAAAAGAGCAGGTGGTGAGAAAGCTCCAACATCAAAAAGAGAACCACAGGGCCTCCCTGGTGGCTCAGTGGTTGAGAGTCCGCCTGCCGATGCAGGGGATACGGGTTCGTGCCCCGGTCTGGGAGGATCCCATATGCTGCGGAGCGGCTGGGCCCGTGAGCCATGGCCGCTGAGCCTGCGCATCCGGAGCCTGTGCTCCGCAACGGGAGAGGCCACAACAGTGAGAGGCCCGCATACCGCAAAAAGAAAAAAAAAAAAAAAAAAAAGAGAACCACAAAGGCAAGCAAAGGTTTACAGCTTTGGCACTGCCCTGCCTTTGAGAAATCACTCTAGAGGGCAAAGGGCACTAGGGTGATTACTACTTTAAAATTAAAAGCATCCCTAGAGAAGGGGGTATGAGAGACAAACCTTATTATGCACATACACACACGTGTACATACATACACATACACATATGTGTATATGCCTACATATGTACATAAATATATAAAATAGTGTATATCTGAGGGAAAGTAATGGGGAAAAGTACAGGAATCAAAGAGAAACTATGTGAAACCCCTCCCACCCCAGGATTTTGAAAGGTTCTACTTGGCTTTTGAAGAATGTACCTCAGTGAAGGGGAGAGCAATCAGAAAGCACTCACACATGCTGAACCTGCTTTGTTTTTTCCTTTCTTTTAGTTTGCCTACCACTAAGCAGCAGAATGGGCTGGGAATTCTTTTTAGACAAATGGCAGTTTAGCCCCTGCTACTGCTGGAAAGTTAGTCATTTTAGAGTCCAAAGTCTGGGAGGGAAAGAAGTACCTCGGGTTTTCCTTAGGCCAACTATTAAAATGGAAGTTTCGTAAGAGCACAAACTTGCTCATAGCTATAAACCTGGCAGAAAGGACAGCACATAGTTGGCCCTCAAAAAATATTGTTAACTGAATAAATGGATGAATTAAAGGATCAGTGAATGAGATCAATGAGTACTGAGTGTTTTCCATATGCAGTGGAGAATACAGGAAATTATAAGACATAATTGCTGCCTTTAGGAAGCCTTGTAACCAGATAGGGACACAAAATTAACAATCATAAAGTAGTTGGAGGACAATACGCAATAGTAGCAATAAAACCACTATTGTTTTGACAAAATAATCTTGAAAGTTAGGTTATGAGTGGTTCAGTCTATAATGCTCCTAAATGGCTTGGAAAACAGAGAGATGATGCTGAGCTGGGCCTCAAATAATTGATAGGATTTAAATAACTGCCTGCTTACTAACCCCCCCAACTCCACTGGCATCTTGGGGGGTTTTGAGGCACATCCTCAGAACCTCTTGGGCTGGTTCATTCATTCATTCATTCATTCATTCATTTATTTGCCACGCTGTGCAGCTTGTGGGATCCTGGTTCCCCAACCAGGGATCGAACCCATGCCCCCTGCAGTGGAAGCATGGAGTCTTAACCATTGGACAGCCAGGGAACTCCCTTGGGCTGGTTAAAATAACTTAAATTTGTAAGAATGTGTTAAATTCATCTGTCAGGTCTACTTGCAAGTACAGCCCTGTTTTCATTAAGATTAGAGGAAAGAAGACAAAGGACGATTTTGTAAAATAAGTATGGTGACCGTATATTTGGAGATCCAACGCCATGTGAAACTGAGACTCCATAGAAAAACCTGTGCTCAATACATACTTGCACACTGTCTGATATGGATATCATGGCCCTCTTCTCACTCGTCACAGGGAATGTGTTATTGGTTACACAGTGGACTCTCGTTCTTTGCTTTAATTAGTACTTCAGGAAAGTTAGCTTTCAGAGATCTTTGCTGACAACTTAAAGACTGATTTGTCTTTAAGGCCTGTAAACTTGTCTCCTTTGTAGCTTAAAGTCAAAAGATCAATAGATCAAATGGATAAAAGTCATTTTGTTTGTCTAATCGAATGGAGTGAAGCTGTAAACTTGAAAAATATAGGATTCTACAGCTTCTCGGGGAGATTTTATGATACCACCCTACTAATGCTGCCACACTTATACCTACCTATGCTTTCCCAATTTTGCTTAATATTACTTTTTGCAGAAATGTGGTTGGATGGTAAAACATGTTTCTTTTTTACTTTGCTGGCCTCTCACTGCTTTCTTTCTATGCTGTTCTTAAATCAGGTTGCAGACGGAAATGTACGTTTGTCTATTAAGCCAAGAACAGGCTTTGCTGAATTTAATGGGAAAATGTGGTCACACTAGGTTTTTTGGAAGACACTGAGAAGTGTCCTGAAATGAAATCAGCATACAGCACAAGTCTCTACTAAAGCTCTTTATGTTTTGCACTGCTCTTAAAAAACAAAACAAAAACAAAAAGACAAACTTTTTATTGAAAAAACAAAACAGGTACAGAAAAACACACAAAACAAATATATAGTTTAATGAGTTATTACAGAGCAAACACTTTTGTAATCACCATCCAAGCCAAGAAATAGAGCTCTGCCAACTCTCACCCCCACCCAAAAGCCCCTCCATATACTCATTCCGATGATAACCTCCTCTCTCCACAAAAGTAGCCACCATTCCGAGCATTATAGCAATCATGGCTTTCTTTACAGTATTATCACCCCAGTGTAATAAGACATCCAAGTGTACATTCCTGGACTATTATTTAGTCTTATCTGCTAAGCAATGTTTTCTTTTAAGTCTCTTTTAATCTATAGGTTCCTCCTCCAATCCTTTTCTTTACACCCTGTTAAAGAACACAGATCACTTAACCTGTACACTCTCCTACACTCTAAATGCTGCTGACTGTACACCCATGGTTCAACAAGTTTCTCTGTCTTCATTTCCTTTATATTGGTTGCTGGATCCAGAGGCATGATTAGATTCAAGTCTTCCTCTGGGAAGACTAGGTGCTGTGGTCTGAATGTTTGTGTCCCCCCTAAATTCATATGTTGAAATCCTAACCCTCCAAAATGATGGTATTAATAGGTGGGGCCTTAGGGAGGTGATTAGGTCATGAGGGAGGAGGCTTCATGAATGGGATTAGAACTCTTATCAAAGAGATCCCACAGAGCTCCCTAGAGCCTTCCACCATGTGAGGATACAATGATAAGTCTGCAACCCAGAAGAGGGTTCTCACCCAACCATGCTGGCAGCCTCCAGAATTGTAAGCACTAAATTTATGCTGTTTATAAGCCATCCAGTCTGTGGTATTTTGTTATATTAGCCCCAGTGGACTAAGACAATAGATGATGATGTTTTCTTTCACCAGGAGGCACACATCTGGTTGTCTCTCCTTTTGTGACGTCAGCAGCATGTTGATGCTCAGTGACTATACCCATTAATTTGTTGAGGGTTGAAAAATGGTGATACTCTAAATCTGTTATTTCTTTTAAAATTATTAGCCAGAATGCTTTTATAAAAAGATGCTTCCCCTCATTTACTATTAAGAGACACAATGGCACTGTTCATATAGGAAAAGTAGGATAAATAGTTGATTCTTTTGCACTGTCAGTTTTCAAGACAGTGAATTAGCTCTCTATTGACCTCTACTTTAAGGAGGTTGACTACTTTAGTAGATATTAAAAATTATATTCTTTTCTTTAGGTTGGCTCCTAGGCCTTTGGCTATGACCCCAGTAAATCTTAATAACTTCTTCACTATCTAGTATAACAAGGCACTTGAAGTTTATCCTGTATATTTACTGCCTACTATAGGTTGAATTGTACCGCACCCCCTCCCCCATTTTTTATGTTGAAGTCCTAACCTCAGTACCTCAGAATGTGACTTTATTTGGAGATATGGTCTTTACAGAGGTGATTAAGCTAAAGTGAGGTCATTAGAGTGGGCCTTAATCTAATCTAACTAGTGTCCTTATGAAAAAAGGGGGAAATTTGGACAGAGAGACACATGTAGAGGTAAGACAATGTGAAGAAACATAGGGAAAAGATGGCCATCCACAAGCCAAGAGGGGAGGCCTGGAATAGATCCTTCCCTCATGACCCTCAGAAGGAACCAACCCTGCCAATACCTTGATTTCAGATTTCTAGCCTCCAGAACTGTGAGACAATATATTTCTCTTGCTTAAGTCACTCAGTTGTGGTATTTTGTTACAGCAGCCCTAGCAAACTAATACACTACCCAAGAGCTGAAAGCAGCCATTTCCCCGAGAAGCACAGGTTTCTTTTAGGGAGAAATGATATTTTCAAGATCACAATCTGGCTGCTATGTATGCTCATGACTACAGGATTTGTCACTGTTTCTAGGCCTCTTCAGTGGATGGAGACATGAAAAACCTTTCTATTATAAAACAACACACAGCTACAGAAAAACATATATTTTAAACATAAAATAACTCTAAGTTAATATTGATATTTTCAATTCAAATTCAGGACAGTAGATTTTTCTATGTAACCCCTCCTATATTTAGTCTTCCACACTGGAAATGCTGGTACTCAAGGGCAGAGGGTAAAATAGAATTCAAATATTCCATAACTGCTATTTATATTACCCTGCTTTATATACATCACAGGCTCAGAAAAACACAAATAGAATTACTGAGAACAGACAAAAATTTTTCCCATATTCCTCTCCCCATTCTCCTCCCAGTTTTAATAGTTGTACTGTATCTACATTGTCAGAGAGCCATTACATACCATACTCTCCCTTTTAATCCTTATTTAATCCTAGTCATACACATAATTATTTGTTTAATGCTCATTAGCAGGCCTAATAGCAATGTCTCTTTAGTCAGTTTGATTGTCCAAAGCTTGTTGTCTAATAGACTCCTCAGTGAGAAAATGAGAATGATATACTCAGAGTTCTTGCATGCTGATAAACACTTGTCTGTGCTTTTTATACTTGATGGTCAGCTTTGCAGTTTATCCTTGATTCTCATTTGTTTTCTTTGAGTGCCTTAAATATGTTATTCCATTTCTGTCTGGCATAAAGTGTTGACAAGTCTGATGATAATCTCATTGTGTTTGTCATATAAATCCCATGTTCCTTTTGCCTATATACCTAAAGGATTTTTTCCTTTTTTCTTTAAAGTCCAATAATTTTACTAAATTATGTCTTGGGGTTGTCCTGGTGAATACGCTCAGATACATGGTGCACTCTTTCAACATGTAATTTAAGTTCTTTTTTCTTTATTATTTCAGCAAAGTTTTCTTGAATTATGTTTTTTAGCATTTGACTTGTTCCTTCACTTTGATTTCTTTTTTGAGGACTTCCTTTTATCTTTATGTTGGATCTTTGTTGCCTTTAATTTGTCACTTTCTCTTGAATTGTTTCCAAATCTTTTAACTTCTTTTTCATTTGAAAAATTCTTACTCTTTTCATCTTTTATTTCCCTTAAGATATTATTTATATGTTCTCTTGTGTTCTTTTTAGTTAAGACTTCATTTCTAAAGTGATTTTTCTTTTATTTTTAATTTTACGTTTAAAATAAAATGTGATTTTTTTTCATGTCAATATCATTTAGATTATCTTTCTTAATACCTTTTAGATTATTGTCAAATTAAAGCTTATGGTCTCGATGTATTCTGTGGACACATGTTTCTGATGTCCTTTCACTGTTTGAAGTGATGTCATTCTGCTCCTTATTTTTCCTCCCCCTTTTTTGGTATAGTAACTAATTTATTGTCGATTTTTATGTGAAAAGAGATTTCTGAATTTTTAGAAGGAGGCATGGTTCAGGGTAGCTTTGCTAACCTCACAGAGCTCCCTCTTTTGTTTCCATGAAGGGTTAAAAAGTGTTAACTGCTTGCTTCCTGAGATTTCCTGCCAGTGGTTCTTCTCTTTCCTTTGTCTATATTGTCTTTATCTTGATTAATTTTGATTCTACTCTCAGAAGGCTGGGTCAGGCTCTATTCTGGAAGGGAGCCCTAGCTGGTAATTCCATAAGCTTATTGAGACCAATCTGTTCTACTCCTTCCATCCTCCCTGTAGGCCTCTCACATTCATCTGCCATTGGAGTAGGGGAAACACCTCCCAATTTCAACTGCTATTCACAAATTGGTGTTTTGCTTTTCCAGTAAATATCTATTGGCTATTTTTTCTACTCTGTTTTCAGGTGCATCAGAGGCCCTATTGCCTTCCTATGCTTTCTCCCACACAAATGGAAGGTCTTGTGGATTTTGGTGGCTTGTTCTCATTTGCTTGTAGTGTGGGTTTTCTGGGGATACCTTATCACCTAATTTTATGGCAAATGTTTTTGGTTTTGCTATCTAGTGGCTCTAGGTATTATAATATGGGGATTTGGAAAGATTAAAAAACTATGTCACTGCTGCCATCATCCCAGAATCTTCTCATTCTTAAAACATTTTTAAATGTATATTTAAAGCACAACAAGGGGGCTTCCCTGGTGGCGCAGTGGTTGAGAGTCTGCCTGCCGATGCAGGGGACACGGGTTCGAGCCCTGGTCTGGGAGGATCCCACATGCCGCGGAGCAACTGGGCCCGTGAGTCACAATTGCTGAGCCTGCGCGTCTGGAGCCTGTGCTCCGTAGCGGGAGAGGCTGTGATAGTGAGAGGCCCGCGCACCGCGATGAAGAGTGGCCCCCACTTGCCGCAGCTGGAGAAAGCCCTCACACAGAAACGAAGACCCAACACAGCCAAAAATAAATAAAAAATTAAAAAAAAAAAAAGAAATAAAGCACAACAATATTGTCCAGCACACAGCCCATAATAAGATGGTGTCTTGACCCAGCAGGTTGCATCAGAGATCTTAGAGCTAGACAGAGCTTCAAGGAATCATCTGGTCCAGCACCCTGTGGTCAGGCAAGAAAAGCATCATCCTAAATTCAGAATAGGTAGCAGTAGCACTCCAAAATTAAGCACAAAGTGGAACCTACTATTTAGTAGCTTTAAATTTTGATGTTTTCTTATAGTGTTCATATAAAAATCTAAATATATAAATACCTACCACAGAATATTATTCATTCAAACTAAAATAAACTTCAACATACAAACAATTCAACAGTGCAAACAGCAGGTTTATGTTACATTGGGTATGGATGAGTGTTAAAATGTCTGTATTGGTTATAGTCGTGAATTGGAAATATTAATTTAAAATAGCTATTTAAACCAAATCTGAAAATCAGCTAAGAGTAACATCCAATTCAATCAGTTCGTGAATAGCTTTTTGAGTGATCCAGAATATTTTAATGCAAATTCTTGTGAATTAACTGGGGAATAAAATCTCTGGTGATGGTAAAATATTGAATTAATGATAGAAGGATCTTTTTTTAAAAAGAAAGACAGCTCTCCATAATAACAAAAAGAAGTAACTTTAATACAAGATGAAAATAACCTAAAAGCAAACAGAACATGTCATTAATAGAGTCCTTCATTATCTAGCATAGCCTGTAATAGAGAAAATGGCAAGTATAATTCTGTTATCTTACCATAGGCAGTACACACACACTGTAAAATCCATTTCTTCATTTTCTGGTTGAAAAGATCATTGTAGAAAAGGAGTGCCAGGGAGTGGAGGTCATGCTGATTTATTGGCAATTAAACCTGCAGGATTTCTGCACTCCCTTCAAAACAAAGTATCTGAGCCTATTCAGCCAGGATGATTATATAGTGGGCTATCTACTAAAACCCAGGAGTCTTTCTGTTAGTGCACAACAAATACAATTGACTTGTCTGTACTTAGAAGATTACTGCTATTTTCTGTGCAGATTCATGTTGTATTTTCCTCAAATAGCCTAAGCCCAAAGAATTACCTTGTTCATCAGTTTAATAAGCAGACTCTTACCAAGTGGTATATAATTCTGCTTGGGTGTATAAGAACTTTGGTACAAATAAAAATATGGACTCATTTAAAGCAAGGGAATGTATTACTGAATCAATATAATCTCTCTATGGTGCCTCAGCCCCAGCTTAATGAAATATTTGAGATAATATTTTGAGGGTTTGATGCTTATTATGGACTGAATGTTTGTGTCCCCCCAAAATTCATGTTGAAATTCTAACTCCTAAAGTGACAACATTAGCCAGTGGGACCTTTGGGAGATAATTAGGTCATGAGGGTGGAGCTTTCATGAATGGGATCAGTGCCCTTATAAAAGGGACCCCAAAGAGCTCCCTTGCCCCTTCTGCTGTATGAAGATACAATAAGAAGTCAGCAGTCTGCAACCCAGAAGAGGGCTCTCACCAGAACCTTTCCATGCTGGCACCCTGATCTTGGAGTTCCATCCTCCAAAAGTGTGAGAAATAAATTTCTGTTGTTTATAAGCCACCCAATCCTTGATACTTTGTTATAGCAGCCCAAACTAAGACAATACTAGTGCATATTAACTGGCTTTTATCCATTCCATGTCTAGATACAACCCAGGTTACCTAGGCTAGCTGTTTAGACCATGGATGCCATTTATATACAAACATTCCCACTTGTCCTACAGATGGTGATAGGTAGGCTTAGGTGCTAGGAATGAATCTCAGCAACACAGGTAGGCGAGAAAGAGAAGGAAGGTAGGAATAGTTAGTTGAGAGTGGGGAAAAGTGATCAGGTTAACATTTCTGCCTCTGCCCAACCTCATTATACCTGAATTGCTTCTACTCCTTAGGAATAGGAATATGGCCACTGTACGTTGTACCATATAGGATCTGCCTCAGGCACTTGCCTGCCTCCACCATTCCTACTTTCTCTTCCTCCCTACTGGCCTGTATTGCTAAGGTCTCAATTATTCATCCATTCATTTCATTCATTCATTCATTCAGTAAATATTTATTGAGACTTTAATATACACCAGTTACTATTCTAGGCCCTTGCAAAATAGCATGGCTCTGTAATGCATCTGTTTTTAAAAGTTGTTTTCATTTATAAAACTTTAAATAAAAATGATATATCTATTTTAAAAAATATAGAAAATGAAGAAGAAAATTTAATCTGCATTATAATCTCAACAAATACTATTAAGCATTTCACTGTGTATCTTTTTGGTCTTTTTACCTCTTCTAATGTTTTTAAGTTGAAACATTACAGGCATACAAAATGTTAGAGATCAACAAAATAAGCACCTATGGACCTATTACACCATTTAAAAAATAAATTATTACACAAATTGTTGAAGGCCCTTTCCCAGTTGTATTAAACTTTGTCACTGTCAGGGGTTACCACTATCATGAAGGTTATTTTTATTTTTTACCACACTGACAGGTAGTATTGTAGTATATTTTTACTACATATATGTGACATATAGGACTGTTTTGCATGTTTTTAAAACTTTATATGAATATCATTCTGAATATACTCTGCAATTTGCTTTTATCCCATATCATTGTTTTTGAGTTTTATTCATGTTTGTGTATATAGCTCCATTTCATTGATTTTAACTGTTGTATCATAGATATTCCAGGATGAATATGCTGCATTCTTTTTACTCATTTTCCTATAAACTGATGTGTAAGTTGGCTCTAATATCTTGTTGTTAAAAACATGCAATGACCATTCTATTCATATCCCCTTGAGCACATAAGGGGGAATTTCTCTGGGATATATACCTAGGAATAAAATTGTTGGAACAAAGGCTGCAAATTATCTGGATATTACCAAATGGCTCTTCAGAGTGGTTGTATTAACTTATACCTACCACTAATATAAGTGTAATGTACTCTTAAAGTGTAAAGAAATATAGCCATACTCACACTCATGCACATATTGTATATATATGGGTGCGGATGTTATATGTATATATCAGGACTCAGAAGATCCAAGCCTGGATATTCCCACCTGGTTCTCTTTCCTTCTCTTCTTTGCCCTGATCCAATTTCTCTCACCTCCCTGGCCTTCAAGGCCCTGCTCCAGTCCCTCAGGAGGCCTTCCTTATCAACACCCCTCTCCAAACCCTGACTTCCTGAGGCAGCGCCTCACATATACTCAGCATCTATGATGGGTATTTAGTGTTTCAGAGGTCTATGCTCTAGCTCCACATCATATAATCAGCTCCTCAAAGGCAGGAGCCATTCTGAAGATTTATCAGCACCTTCCAGAATCCAGTGCCACATTCATAATGGGTTCTTGAAGAGATTGGTGAATTGTTGTTAGACTGAAGTCAGTTTCCTTTTGAAACCAAGCAGGACCCTGTGGGGCCCTCCCTGGTACAAAAGACTTTCTGTGTCCAACATTTCTTGTTTGTGGGAAAAAGGCTTCCAACCTCCTAGACCTTCCCTGAGTTCCAAAGGGCAGATTCAAATGGTTACTAATTAGGAAAGTAAGGGAATGCAGAAACAAAAGAAAAGCAGTCAAGAAACAATAGTGCAGCTATGGGGCAGGGTTCTGGTTCCTCCTCGGGGTGGGGGGGGGATACGTATAGCAATCTGATATTTATCTCTGAGTTCCTATAGGAACTAAGGCCCCCCAGGTGGAGGATGGTAACTTCAGGCTGAGCATAAGCACAGGGAATCCAGACTGGTTGGAATCAGAAGGGGGATGATTGAGATTCCTGGAACACCACCCTGTTAACTTACCACCAACCAATCAGAGGAAGGTCATACACCCTGTAGCCCTCCCCGCAAATTTTGCCTATAAAAACTCTCCCCCAAAGACCGTCACGGAGTTTGGGCTTTTTGAGCACAAGCAGCCTGTTCCCCTTGCAATAAACCTTTCTCTGCTCCAAACTTCAATGTTTTGGTTGGTTTGGCCTCACCATATGTTAGGCACATGAACTTGGGTTGAATAACACTTTTCGTCCCCTAGAGAGGTCAGATTATATTCTTGGAGTGACTTTCTAGGAACAGCTATCCTCCCCAACTTTGGTGATAACCAGTTAAGATGCAGATCCACACACCTATGGCTCCAATAATTTCATTCCCCTGTGTATATCTTAGAGAAATGCCCTCATTTTTCTTACATTCCTCCTCTTACTAAATTCTCAATGAAAGCAACAAATACAGGCTAATCTTCTTGAATCCACTACAAGTGATAAACTATTCTTTGAAAACCATAGCTACATAGAGGTAAGCATATACAAGTTCACAGTTCATCTTTGTTCAACTTAGAAGAAATCTATACTGAGAGTTTTTAGCCTGGTCAGTTACCCAAGCACATTCGATTCTTAGTCCTGGGTCTTTGAAAAGTCTTCACTCTCCTTCTGTTCTCTATTTCTAGCTATCTTCTAGTCTTCTCCCCCTGTGTCCTGAGCAATATGCCTTTTTTGCCATGTCTACTCCCAAAACTTGTTGTGTTTCCCTCCACAGGGTATCAAATTTTTAGATTTGTTTTTTTATCAGAATTTACTGAACCTTCTTTTTTTTGTTTGTTTTTGTTTTTGTTTTGTTTTTACTTTTTTTGGCCACATCATGCAGCATGTGGGATCTTAGTTCCCCTACCAGGGGTCGAACCTGTGCCCCCTGCAGTGGAAGTGAAGAGTCTTAACTGCTGGACTGCCAGGAGAGTCCCTGAACCTTCTTTCATTCTGACAGCAGCATGATGTAGTGAAAAGAAAGCAGACTTTGAAATGGATAGAACTCTTCAAATTCTTTGTACAAGTGAATCTCCACTCTATCACTTTATCGTGTTCAGCAAGTTATTAAACCTCCACCATTTTTCAGGTGGGGAAGTTGGTACCTCTGTCTCACAGCTGCTGAGAGGATGAAATAGGACAACATAGGTTAAGTGTGTTTACCATAGTGTCCTGCATATAGTAGGTGCTTGGTAACTCTTAGTGTCATTCTTCTTATTCTCCTTCCTCCCTCTTGTCTTCATTCCAGAAATTCTATTACTACTAATTAATTATTTTAGACTCCTAACTGACAGATATTTTAAGTCCCTTGTCCACTGTAAAGGAGTGTATTAGGCACTTTGTCCCAGGAGAGAGAAATCTGATGCAAACCTGTTACCCAGGTATATAGTGGGGCACTGAAATGGACACTCTTTCATCTAACCAAAACAATCTTACCAGCTGGGCTAAGGGACCTAATGAATATTTGCTTGTCTCCTAAAAGGAAAGAAATGTTTCTCTCCATGTATATTTTATACATATGTATTATATATATAATTTCCAATAAATATATACAATTGTCCAATAAATACACCTATATATATCTATACCTACATCTATATATCTATATCTATATCTATCTCCTTACACTGGTTTTCTTATACACATACTGTCTTAGTCCATTCAAGCAGCTATAACAGAATACCATAGACTGGGTAGCTTGAAGAACAGAAATTTATTTCTCATGGTTCTGAAGGCTAGGAATTCCAAAATCTAGGTGCTAGTAGATTCAGTGTCTGGTAAGAGCCCACTTCCTGTCTCATAGACCACCATATTATTATTGCTGTGTCCTCACATGGCCAAAGAGGGTAGGCAGCCCTCTGGAGGTCTCTTTTATAAGGGCACTAATCCCATTAATGAGGGCTTCGCCCTCATGACCTAATTACCTCCCTGAGTCCCCACCTCCAAAATACCATCATACTGGAGATTAGGTTTCAGTGTATGAATTTTCAGGGGACACATTCAGTCTTTAGCACATACAAAAAGCAATGGCATCATTACACCAGAGATATCCTGCCTCTCTCCACAGTTAATGTGCTTTTTACTACAGGCCTTCTAAAATATTTTTAGACTATTTTAGAATAACATGTTATTACTTAGAATATTTAATTACTTTTTTTAATAATAAAAATCTCGAGGGACTTCCCTGGTGGCACAGTGGTTAAGAATCCACCTGCCAATACGGGGGACATGGGTTCGAGCCCTGGTCTGGAAAGATCCCACAGGCCATGGAACAACTAAGCCTATGCACCACAACTGAGCCTGTGCTCTAGAGCCCATGAGCCACAACTACCGAGCCCACATGCTGCAACTACTGAAGCCCATGCTCCTAGAGCTCATGTTCCGCAACAAGAGAAGACACTCCAAGGAGAAGCCCACGCACCACAGTGAAGAGTAGCCCCCGCTCACCTCAACTAGAGAAAGCCCACGCGCAGCATCGAAGACCCAATGCAGCCATAAGTAAATAAATAAATTTATTTTTTAAAAAAATCTTGATACCAGTAAGATTGCCTCAACACAGTGCAGTTAATTTCCTTCCTATGTGTATCCATAAAGTAAATTCTTTGAAGGGTAAGCAGCTAGAAAAGAGCTAGTTCATTCTGAATTAGTTAAAAGCTATTGGAAAGTCTCAGCCACACTTTAACTTATCAAAGTAAAAGAGCTATCCTAGATCACCGCAGGACTAGATAACTTGAGACTAAGAAAAAAAGAATCATTCATTAGGAAGTGTGAGAAATGTCTTAGGGTTGATTTTGTTTAAATGCCAACGTGAATTGATCATTAGCATTAGCGAGAGCCGTGCAAATAACACCACCTAAGAGGCTAAACCAACATGGAATTGTTTCAGAGCAATTAATTCACTTCCAAGCTTCTTGTATTAACATCACCTTATTTCCCTAGTGTAGATAGACAATTTGTTTTAAAAGTCAATGAAAAATTGTGATATTCTGCCAACAAGATTACAAGAGTGAAAAAACAACCCCCTAGTCAAATGCAAATTGTAGTCATATTAGTATGCTAATGAGCTAAGTGATAAACTGTGGGTCAAATTTCCTCCTCTTCAGCTTAAATAGCACTTGAAAAGGTTTATTTTCTAAATGTTTGGGAAACCTAGGAGAAGCAACAATTAAGGTTTATTACATGAATATTATCTGTTCAGCGATATGAAAAATTAATAGATGGGACTAAATTAAAATGAGACATAATTCTTCCTAGTGATTTACAGGTTATTGAGAAGCATGGCTTAAAGGAAGCATACGTAACTATTCTAAATTTGGAGTGAAGTCTTTTCGAAATTTCTTATTTAACAATTAAATTAAAAAGGTCTGTTTTGTCTGTTTTGAAAGGAGATATGTTATCATGAGAAGGAATGTCTAGAGATGTAAATTTCTCTTTCTTGACCACTTATCAAAGAAGACTTTCTGGATTGAACCTACTCCCATCACCAGATTTCACCCTCTCACAAAGCAGTTATGTGCTTTTATACAATTTTTCTATAAATATTCACTACCTTTTATATATTTGTGTTCATTTTATAAGTTCCTTAAAATCCATAGCAAGTCTGATTGTATTTTGCAGCATCCAACTCAGCTCCTTGTCTGAAGACCACGCTCGGGAAAGCCAGGTGAAGACCCAAGAGGGCCAGAAGGTGAGGTGGTAAGAGCCTGAAAATGGGGTCACATGGATGCCGCTTCTTTTCTGTGTACCCATGTCCTTTTATCTTCTCTTCCACTTTTGCAAGCTGGGCAAGTTACAAAATCTCCCTGGGCCTCAACTTTTACGATTCTAAGAGGGAGATGATAAAGCTTTATGTCCAAGGCAGTGGTCTGAACCTTGGCTGCACAATGGAATCACCTGGAGAACTTTAAAAATACTGATGACGGGGTCCGATCCCCAGAGCTTTTAACTTCATCGGTATGGTTTTTGCCAGGGTATAGGGAGTTTTAAAACTCTCTAGGTGATTGTAATGTACAGATGAGGTCAAGAACCACTGCTCCAAGTGCGTTAAAAGAATTAAATAAAACAAAGAAAAATAGTACCTGATATGTAATAGATCAAAAATCATTTGTTTTCTTTTTTCTTCTGTTGGTTTTTCTGTTTGTACTGGTAATTGTATTTGTTCCTGGCTGGAAGCTAAGGGACAGAGGGAGAATTTCATTCAAAGATTTGTTTTATTTTATTTTATTTTATTTATTTATTTATTTATTTTTTTGTGGTATGCGGGCCTCTCACTGTTGTGGCCTCTCCCGTTGTGGAGCACAGGCTCCGGACGCTCAGGCTCAGCAGCCATGGCTCACGGGCCCAGCCGCTCTGCAGCATGTGGGATCTTCCCGGACCGGGGCACGAACCCGTGTCCCCTGCATCAGCAGGCGGACTCTCAACCACTGCGCCACCAGGGAAGCCCTGTTTTATTTTTTTTTAACTTTTTATTTTGAAATAATTTTAAATTTACAGAAGAGTTGCAAGAACAGTACAAAGAATTCTCATGTACCCTTCACCCAGATTCACCAATTGTTAACAATTAATTACATTTGCTCTCATTTTTAAAAAAATTTTATTTATTTATTTTTGGCTGCATTGGGTGTTCATTGTTGCCACGGGCTTTCTCTAGTTGCGGCAAGTGGGGGCTACTCTTTGTTGTGGTGCCCGGGCTTCTCATTGCGGTGGCTTCCCTTGTTGCGGAGCAGGGGATCTTGGCGTGCAGGCTTCAGTCGCTGTGGCTCGTGGGCTCTAGAGTGCAGGTTCAGTCGTTGTGGTGCACGGGTTTAGTTGCTCCGCGGCATGTGGGATCTTCCCGGACCAGGGATCGAACCTGTGTCCCCTGCATTGGCAGGCAGATTCTTAACCACTGTGCCACCAGGGAAGCCCCTGCTCTCACTCTTCCACATTCTCTTTATACATACAATTTTTTTTCCTGAACCAGTTGAGAGGTAGTTGCAGAAAACATGCAACTTCACCCTAAAGAGCATATATTTATTAAGAACAAAGGCATTCTCCTACATAACCACAGGACAATTATTTGGAACGTTTAATATTGATACAATACTCTTATCTAATCTACAGGCCATATGTAATTTCTCCAATTTTCCTTATGTCCTTATGGCATCTCTCCCATGCCCTCCACTGCCACATTCAGGATCCAATCCAGGATCATGCATTACAGTTGGTTGTCATGCTTTTTTAGTTTCTTTTAATCTGACATAATACCTTCTGCCTTTCATGATATTGACATTTTTGGAAACGTACAGGCTAGTTGTTTTGTATCCCATGCCATCTTTTTTGTAAGTATTTATTTAATGATTTTTAGTAAATATATAGAGTTGTGTAGCCATCACCACAATCCATTGTTATAACATGTCCATCACCCACCAAAAATTCCCTTTTCCCCACCCCCACAGCCTTAAGTAACCACTAACCTACTTTCTGTTTCTATAATTTTGTGTTTTCAGAATGTCAAATAATAGAAACATACAGAATGTGGTCTTTTATGCCTGACTTCTTATACTTAGCCTAAAGTGTTTGAGGTTCATCCATTTGTAGCATATCCCTGTAGTTTGTTCCTTTTTATTGCTGAATAGTACCATTGTATGGATGTACCACATTGGTTGCAGCTTCTAAGATGGCCCTCAATGATCCCTGCCTCCTGGTTTTCATGCCCCTGTGTAATTCTTTCCCATTGAGTATGGGCTGGACCTAGCAACTCACTCCTAATGAACAGAATGTAGTGGGCTGTCACTCCTGAGATTAGGTTAAAATCTAATTAGGTTAGAATTTAAAATAAAAAGACTATGGTTTCCATCTTGGGGGCTCTCATTCTCTCTCTCTTTCTTGAATCCCTCATTCTGAGCTGCCATGTTGTGAGCAGCCCACACAGCGAGGTCCACATAGCAAGGAACTGATGTTTCTGGCCAATAGCCAATGAGAACCTGTGGCCTGCTAACACCACATGAGTGAGCATGGAAGCAGATACCCCTCCTCTGCAGTTGAGTCTTCAGATGAGACTGCAGCCCTGGCCAGCACCTTGACTGCAACCTTAGGAGAGACTAAGCTAGAGTTACCAACAAAGCAAGATCCAGATTCCTGACCCTTTGATTTCTCACAAGAATGGTGAGAAAATAAACATTTGTTGTTTTTAGCCACTACGTTTTGGGGTGATTTGGTCATAGCAATAGATAACCAATATATCACATTTTGTTTATCCATTCGCCAGTTGATGGACATTTGGATTGTTTCTAGGTTTTGGCTCTTATGAATAATATTGCCATGAACATTCACATGCATGTCTCAAAGGACTTTTCTTAGGGACTTCCCTGGCGGTCCAGTGGTGAAGACTTTGCACTTCCACTGCAGGGGGCACAGGTTCGATCCCTGGTCAGGGAACTAAGATCCTGCATGCCATACGGAACAGTCAAAAATTTTTTTAAATAAAAATAATAAATAAAAAGGACTCTTCTTATGGCACCAAGTTCACCTGGCTTGTACTATTCCTACAGTTCCAAATACAATTTTGGTTTTTAAAAAATTTCCTTGCTTAAAGCAGTCTCTTATCTTATCAAATAAAATTGTGCAATTTATCACCTATGCCCTTCAGTAATATTTTAAGTCAGAATACAGTATGTTGGAGAAATGAATTGACTTAACTTTAAAAACCATTAGGGTCCAATCTATACTAACTACCTCCTGATAATCAGATAATTAATGTTTCAGGAATTAAAATATAATTTAGGGATAGCAGTGACTATTTGTTTTCTTTTATTTTATGCTAGATATGTGTATAGGGTAAAGAATAGTTTTGTGTCCTGGAAGATTTAGGGTCATTCTTTTGCCACTTACTTGCTCTCCAAAGCACACGCCTCTTAAAAAAAATTTTTTTTAATCTACTATTCCTGCACAGTGGTACCTGAACTCCTTTAATTCTTAACTAAAGATACAGTTACCATGACAATGTGTTCAGTATTTTCTTTGCATAGCCAAGATGTGGACCATTTTCTAATAGTTAGTACCTAATGAATCCTTACCATGTGCTGGCACTGTTCTAAACCCTTCATATACATTCCGCTTCTTTTAATCCTCACAATGATCTTAATCATCACAACTCCATGAGGTAAGTACTCCTAACAGGATGAACCCTTTGCACAATTCTAGGTGATGCTATTCATGTTGTAGTCTATATGAATGGGATTCCTGGAATTGTATAGTGCTAGGCTGTCTACTGGTATTATCTATTAGACTATCTACTTTACAGATGAAGAGGCAGAGAAAGGTTAAGTATCTTGCCCAAGTTTACCCACTTTGTAAGTGGCAGAGCAAGGATTTGCATCTAGGTTATCCGGCTTCATCCAGGGTATGAACTCATAACTATTGCACTCTTCTGAAGAATCTTAATTTTTGGTTTAAAAAAAAAAGTCATGTTAGCTATGGTCATCTTAGATGATTATTTCTAGGGCATTGTTTCTCAAGGAGTGGTCCTTGGACCAGGAATATCAGCATCATCTGGGAGCTTGTTAGAAATGTGAATTATAAAGCCCCACCCCCATCCCAGATATATTGAATCAGAAATTCTGGGATGGGACCCAGCAATCTGTGCTTTAACAAGCCTCCAGCTGATTCTGATGCACGCTCAAATTTGAGAACTACTGTTTTAGGAAATAACTTAGTTTTTTTTTTTTTTTTTTTTTTTTTTTTTTTTTTTTTGCTGTACGCGGGCCTCTCACTGCTGTGGCCTCTCCCGTTGCGGAGCACAGGCTCCGGACACACAGGCTCCGCGGCCATGGCTCGCGGGCCCAGCCGCTCCGCGGCATGTGGGATCTTCCGGGATAGGGGCACGAACCCGTGTCCCCTACATCGGCAGGCGGACTCTCAACCACTGCGCCACCAGGGAAGCCCACTTAGTTTTTTTAAAAGGAAAAAGTATTTTAAATTTTTTTCTATTTGTTTTAGAACAAGTTTTATTTCAAGTAACCTACTCAAATTAGTTCAAGTGTTTATTATACTCTTGATGTGTGATTTAAGAAATACTGATCTTACAGAATTCAATGAGAAAGCAAGGGTGGGAACAGGGCAGTCACCTTTTCCAGCTCCCCTATGAAAATGATGCAGCTAACCACTCCCTAGGTTTCTGTGTCTCCTCTCAAATGTTCAAAAAGGAGGATTTGATTGGTTTAGCTACAAAACAGGGTGCATCTCCTTGGGCCAGCCAAGTGTCTGCCCTTTGCTTACTTGCCTAAGTCCAGGGGAGGGGTGGGATCACATTGTACAAACAGGCCAGCAAGGGCTCTACTGTGATGGAGGCAAGAGTCAGAATCTTTTAGAAATACAGGATGGGTAGAATCAATTATCTGCATCCCTAACACACAACTTATGTTTAAAATTATATGGTAAAAAGAAAAGAATGCATTTAATTCCATCACATTTGTTATTGAACAAGTGGCATTTGACATTCTTAATTGGTTTGGGAAAAGAAGAAGATATGGGCCTGGCTAGAGAGCACAAGCCCAATGCAGAGCAGCAGTGGGTGAGATTCAATGAATTTCTCCATTAAGGGGCAACACAGACACCCAAGAAACATCTAGTAATAATTAAATAAAATAATAGGGCTTCCCTGGTGGTGCAGTGGTTGAGAATCCGCCTGCCAATGCACGGGACGTGGGTTCGTGCCCTGGTCTGGGAGGATCCCACATGCCACAGAGCAGCTGGGCACCGTGAGCCATGGCTGCTGAGTTTGCGCAACTGGAGCCTGTCCTCCACAACGGGAGAGGCCACAACAGTGAGAGGCCCGCGTACCACAAAAAATAAATAAATAAAATAAAATAAATAAAATAAAATAATAAAAAGGAAAATTATTTCCTATGCCCAATTAATGGAATTAAGGTTAGCATTTTTTTCTCTTATGAGATCTGAAGATATTTTATAACAGAATGTGAAATACAGTATTTATTGATGAGAAAATAAAGCCGATGGTAGTTCAGACTTGTTTAAAGTGACATCGGGACTTCCCTGGTGGTACAGTGGTCAAGAATCTGCCTGCCAATGCAGGGGACACAAGTTCAATCCCCGGTCCAGGAAGACCCCATGTGCCGCGGAGCAATTAAGCCCATGTGCCACAGCTACTGAGCCTGCGCTCTAGAACTCGCGAGCCACAACTACTGAAGCCCACACACCCTAGAGCCCACGCACTGCAACTACTGAGCCTGTATGCTGTGACTACTGACGCCTGCACGCCTAGAGCCTGTGCTCTGCAACAAGAGGAGCCACTGCAATGAGAAGCCCATGCACTGCAACGAAGAGTAGCCTCCACTTGCTGCAACTAGAGAAAGCCCTCGCACAGCAATGAAGACCCAACACAGGCAAAAAATAATAAATAAATAAAGTGACATCATCATTGACGGAATTATTCATTGTATCCAGCTATTTCCTGAACAGTGTATATAACCTTTGAATAAATGACTGGGACTATTGTGGCTGCCCTTTTTCTACTATGTTGCCATCTCCCCAGCCACAGTTGATTGGATCAGAGGTAGACATCTGACTAAGGAGAAAAAAGCCATTTCAGCCAATAAGATTTTCTATCTCAATACTTTAATAGCTGAGGCACATTAATTGGTAGAGCACTAGAACAAAGGTCTCTAAATCTTGATACTGAAAGTGCCAAAATGTATTGATTCCTGTCCTTCCTATGGCTTAGTTGTTCCTGGTTTCTTTGGGAACTGCAAAATGTTGTTTTTATAATACAACTCTTTTAAAAATAACATATGATTTAACAACACCTATATAGATGGTAAAATCTGTAAAGAATAACAAGAGAATGGTTTTCTCAAAAAAGCAGTATAACAGTTACCTCTGCAGGGGAGGGAGAGAGATGTGTTCAGAGAGGTGCAAACAAGGGGCTTCTAAGGTATGGAAGTTTTCTCTTTCTTAGTCTGGGTGGTGGTTACTTTATAGTTATTTTTAATATGTATTCACACATGTATATTTTTTACATTTTTGTTCTACATGACACAACTTCTCAAAAAGAAAAAAGAATTTTTACTTGAGTAAATTCAGTACGTTTCTATTCATTTCATGCAAATATGCTCCAAGACCCATAGTTATTAAAAATAGTTTAGGGCTTCCCTGGTGGCGCAGTGGTTGAGTCCGCCTGCCGATGCCGGGGACAGGGGTTCGTGCCGCGGTCCGGGAGGATCCCACATGCCGCGGAGCGGCTGGGCCCGTTAGCCATGGCCGCTGGGCCTGCGCGTCCGGAGCCTGTGCTTCGCAGCGGGAGGGGCCACAACAGTGAGAGGCCCGCGTACCGCAAAAAAAAAAAAAAAGTTTAATAGTAGTAGTATTCATTCAAATAAATAAAGTGTGTGTGTGTGTGTTTATGTGTGTGTGTTTGTATGTGTGTGTTTAAAGCATGCTATTCAAACTTCATTGGATTCCAGGGTTGGAAGAAACCTGAGAAATTTTCTAGTTACTTGAAGGTCTTTATTTAACAAAGATAAAACTAAGAACCAGAAAAGTTAAATAACTTGTCCATTTTCTTCTTCTATCTCAGAATCCTGGGTTCTTTCTACTAAGCTATACCACTTCCCTAACAAAAGAAGAGACAGCAAATGCACATTTCAAAGATTCAATTTTTTAAATTTTTCCGCTGCGTTGGGTCTGTTGCTGCACGTGGACTTTCTTTAGTTGCAGCGAGCAGGGGCTACTCTTGGTTTTGGTGTGTGGGCTTCTTATTGCAGTGGCTTCTCTTGTTGCAGAGCATGGGCTCTAGCACATGGGCTTCAGTAGTTGTGGTGCACAGACTCAGTAGTTGTGGCTCGTGGGCTTAGTTGCTCCGCATCATGTGGGATCCTCCCGGACCAGGGATCGAACCTGTGTCCCCTGCACTGGCAAGCAGACTCCTAACCACTGCTCCACCAGGGAAGTCCCCTCAATCATTTTTAATGCTTATTTTATTCTTAGAAGACTTGTATGCCTCAGAACTGAAAATAAATTCTCCTATGTCATATAATATCTATACAGAAGCAACATTTTATCATGGTTGCTGGATATCAAGAACATCCAGAAAAGAAATTACTGCAATTTAAAATGAAATATTACTGACAACTACTAAATTTTCTTCCCTGCTTATTAACTTTAAATCATATAATAAAGTGAATTTAACGATATGGTGATTCTTATGGGTATGGGAAAAACTGATTCCCCTTTGCTAAACCCATCACAGGTAACTGAAGATTAATAATATGTGTTGTAAAAACTGGCTTATTTTCACGAATGAAAGAGACATCACCATGTCTGATGTTATAACCTGTTACTTAGAAAGGAAAAGAAGTGGAATGCATACAGACAGGACTGGCCACATTATCTGCAGGGCCCAGTAAAAAATGAAAATATAGTGCCTTGTTCAAAAAGCAGAAACATTGCCAAAATACTGTAATATTAAAGATACCAAAATATAAAACATTCTGCTTTCTTCTTCTCTCTCAACTCATCATGGTGTTTTGTATTTGCTACTTAATGTCCTGTTTCCTTGCACGGGGATACTTTCAAGGTGCCTCTCAAAGGCACCCCGGGGTACCATTCCACAAATGTGTGTACTCACCATCCACCAGCTGCCAAGTTCACCTCTTTTTTTTTTTAACATCTTTATTGGAGTATAATTGCTTTACAATGGTGTGTTAGTTTCTGCTTTATAACAAAGTGAATCAGTTATACATATACATATATCCCCATATCTCTTCCCTCTTGCATCTCCCTCCCTCCCATCCTCTATCCCACCCCTCTAGGTGGTCACAAAGCACTGAGCTGATCTCCCTGTGCTATGCAGCTGCTTCCTACTAGTTATCTATTTTACATTTGGTAGTGTATATATGTCCATGCCACTCTCTCACTTTGTCCCAGCTTACCCTTCCCACTCCCTGAGTCTTCAAGTCCATTCTCAAGTAGGTCTGCGTCTTTATTCCCATCTTGCCCCTAGGTTCTTCATGACCATTTTTTTTTTTTAGATTGCATACATATATGTTAGCATACGGTATTTGTTTTTCTCTTTCTGACTTACTTCTCTCTGTATGACAGACTCGAGGTCCATCCACCTCACTACAAATAACTCAATTTCATTTCCCTTCATGGCTGAGTAATATCCCATTGTATCTATGTGCCACATCTTCTTTATCCATTCATCTGCCTATGGACACTTAGATTGCTTCCATGTCCTGGCTATTGTAAATAGTACTGCAATGAACATTGTGGTACATGACTCTTTGAATTATGGTTTTCTCAGGGTATATGTCCAGTAGTGGGATTGCTGGGTCGTATGGTAGTTCTGTTTTTAGTTTCCTAAGGAACCTCCATACTGTTCTCCATAGTGGCTGTATCAATTTACATTCCCACCAACAGTGCAAGAGGGTTCCCTTTTCTCCACACCCTCTCCAGCATTTATTGTTTGTAGATTTTTTTATTACGGCCATGCTGACAGGTGTGAGGTGATATCTCATTGTAGTTTTCACTCGCATTTCTCTAATGATTAATGATGTTGAGCATTCTTTCATGTGCTGCTGGCAATCTGTATATCTTTGGAGAAATGTCTTTTTAGGTTTTCTGCCCATTTTTGGATTGGGTTGTTTGTTTTTTTGATATTGAGCTGCATGAGCTGCTTGTAAATTTTGGAGATTAATCCTTTGTCAGTTGCTTCATTTGCAAATATTTTCTCCCATTCTGAGGGTTGTCTTTTTGTCTTGTTTATGGTTTCCTTTGCTGTGCAAAAGATTTTAAGTTTCATCACATCCCATTTGTTTATTTTTGTTTTTATTTCCATTTCTCTAGGAGGTGGGTCACAAAGGATCTTGCTGTGATTTATGTCATAGAGTGTTCTACCTATGTTTTTCTCTAAGAGCAAGTTCACCTCTTGCCAGCTGCAGGACCTATGCACTGTGCCCTGGACAGGGGCAAGAAGTCAACCTCCCTTCCCATGGCCCACCACCTTAACCCATGGCAGACGGGCAATCCCCAAAGGATTGCAACCTCCACTCCAAGAGGCACTTGGTACCTTGATGGGGGTACCGAGAGCTTGCCCCTGCCAAAACACCCACCAAATGCACTGTGGTGCTGCCAGCCTGGAGCAGGGGTGGCCACTGTCATGCCTGCCCCAAGATGTTGCAGGTGCATGCTGGTAGAATGAAACCTCCATCATTTCCCCATGACCCAGTTGCCACTCTAGGTAAGGGCAAAGAGGAGGGCAGGTCATCATAACTATGAATATTTTCCTTTTGCCTTTTCTTTCAAGGCTCTGTTCACTTTTTATCAAAGAAGCTAATTAACCTCAACAAGTATGTTAATGAAAAGTGGGATGGACCCTACCAAAATCTCCCTGCCTAGGCAACATTTAAACATTTAAAACAGATATTTTGGGGAGACAGACTCCTAAACCAAAAGGAGGGTCGTATGGTAGTTTTTTGAATTTGGAATCTCTTTAATACTCTCTGCCTTCCCTAAACATTCGCCTTATTTATCAAGAACCATTTTCACAACTGCAGTATTTAATTTTGAAGAAACTATTAGATAGCCTGGTGCTGCAGATAAATTTGTTTTACTCTTCCATCAGTGGAAAAGAAAACAGTTTTCTCTAGCTTCACACGTGCAATCCTTTTAGGCAATTTCTAAAATTGAAGTAGGTTGACTTTTCAGTTGTTTATTTAAAAATAATGTTAGACATGAAGAGGTTTAGAAAATGTTGAACTATTTTGTGTGGGTTGGGAAGTAGCAGAGCCAGGATTCAAACCTGAGCCTGTCTAAATCTAGGGCTTTTAAAAACTGCACACACTGTCTCTTCACTTCACTGCTAAATAAAAAGGAAAATGGCATTTTAGCACTTTCTTGTTCCTGAGAATTACTGAAGCTTCAGATTTGCCTCTGTCTTAGTTCATTTCAGCTGCAACAACAAAATATGATAGACTGGGTGGCTTACAAAACAACATTTACTTCTCACGGTTCTGGAGTCTGGGAAGTCACACAGTTTGGTGTCGGTGAGAATCCTGGTTCACAGACTACCATCTTCTCACTGTAATCTGACATGGCAGAAGGGGCAAGGGAGCTCTGAGGGGTCTTTTATAAGGGTACTTAATCCCATTCCTTAGGGCTCTACTCTCATGACCTAATCATGTGTCAAATTTCTCACCTCCTAAAACCACCTCCTAAAACCATCACATTGGGCATTAGGGGTCAAATAGATGAATTAGGGGGGACACAGACATCAGCCCATAGCAGCTTCTTTTGTTAGCAATCAGTGTAGTTTTAAATGTGGCCATATTTTAATGGAGTTTCATTGGTCACATTCTGAGCCTGAGTTTCCCCATCTTTAAGCTGAGAGAAGGGATCTAGATCAGTGATTTTCAAGTCTTTAAAAATTCCAGCTCTCTCTTAGCTAGTGGGAAGCAGTCGCATAGCACAGGGAGATCAGCTCTGTGCTTTGTGACCACCTGGAGGGGTGGGATAGGGAGGGTGGGAGGGAGGGAGACGCAAGAGGGAAGAGATATGGGAACATATGTATATGTATAACTGATTCACTTTGTTATAAAGCAGAAACTAACACACCATTGTAAAGCAATTATAGTCCAATAAAGATGTACAAAAAAAAAGAATTATTAGAGACATGCAAATTTAACCTACAAAAAGGTATCACCTCACACTAGCTTGAATGGCCATCAGAAAAAAATGTCTGCAGACAATAAATGCTGAATGCGTTTCCGAGAGTGGGTACCCTCCTGTGCTGCTGCTGGGATGTAAACTGGTAACAGCCACTAATCAGAACAGAATGAAGGTGCCTTTAAAAGTTAACAATTGAGCTACCATATGATTCTGCCAAACCACTAATGGGCCTATAACCTGAGAAGACCAGAATTCAGCAAGACACAGGCACCCAAATGTGCACTGCAGCGATATTTACTATAGTCAGACATGGATGCAACCAAAATGTCCATGTACAGATGAATGGACAAAGAAGAAGTGGTACACGTACACAATGGAATATTACCCATGGAAAAGAGGAAACAATGTCTTTTGCAGCACCACATATGAGCCTAGAGATAATCATACTATGTAAAGTAAGTCAGAAAGAGAAAGAAAATATCCGATGATATCATTTACTGGTGTTATCTAAAAACTGATACCCATGAACATATTTCCACAGAGAAAGACCCATACAGACTTAGAAAAAGGTGAAAGTAATGGAAAGATTAGGATGCTGGGGTTAATATATATTTAATAATACATATAAAATATATAATGAAGAAGGACCTACTGCATGCCAAGGGAGGTCTACTCAACACTCTGTAATGACCAACATGGGAAAGAATGTAAACCTGATTAGATATACGTATATGTATGAATGAATCAGATTCTGTACACCTAGAACAAACAGAACATTGCAATCAAATTTACTCTGATAAGAAGTAAAAATTAAATTAAACAAGAAAAAAAATTTCAGCTCTCTCAAGGCAGGACATATCCTATCACTAACAGGGATTTATTGTAGTAGACGTTCTCAATGAGGTGGAAGTGGAAGAGGGCCTGGGAGTTTGACAGAGTCTGGCCCTGAAGATTCTAATTTTACTTCCACTCATTCTGTTAAATCAGTGGTTTTCAAACTGTGTTCTGGAGGAACATTGGCTGGAAATGCCTGGGCTTTTCCAGTGCTTCTCTGCCTGTCAGTATCCACCCATCTTCAACCAGAGAAGGTCCACTTTGATTGATAGAGTTGAGCTCCATATAAGATTTCACTAAAATAAAAGAAAACCACAACTGTTCTACTTAGAATGGTCTGAAAACTACTGTTCTAATTCAGTGCTTCTCATACGTTAATGTGTGGATGAATCAGCTGTGCAATCTTTAAAAATGCAGATTCTTAATCAGTGGGTCTGGGGTGGGGCCTGAGAGTCTGAATTTCTAATAAACTCCCTGGTGATGCCAGTGCTGCTGAGTGAGCTCAGCTCACACTTTGAGTAGCAAGGCCTAGAATGAGCTCTAAGATTGTTTAAACTTTAATAGTTTTTCTACTCAACCCAAAAGACTGCTTATGAAAGGTCTTCCCCACAGTGATCTATCTGTCTCATTCTCTCAGTGCCTCTTCTCTCTCTCCCTCTTTTGAAAGGTAAATGTTTAACCTTCTGGACACACATTTAAAAATCTTTGCTTGTACAGTGAACATTGTGCCTCAGCCAGTTCATCTCAGCAAGAGCTAACTATGGAGGGTCAGGGAAATTTGCCACAAGTGAGTTATTTATAGGTAGTTTCTATGACATGCCCTCCTAAATTTAGCATCTTAATGAACTTCTCCAGATTAAGGAGTAACTGTCTTGCACTCTCCCACACTTTGTGTAAAAAATTTAGCGCATACTTAGACTGATTATCTTCTTTCCTGTGTTAGAACATTCAAACAGTTCTTTTCTCAAAATACTTCCTAGGCTGCCTTTGCTTCACATTATCCTTTTTCTGCAGGGGGGCGGGGCATGGTTATCCCCTTTCAGAACTTTGTTACCAGAGCTGACCCTGCCCTTCTCAAGCCTCTACACAGCCCTATGACTCCACATCCAACTGTCTGATGCAGGGGTCAGCAAACTTTTTCTTAAAAGATCTAGATAGTACATATTTGGGGATTTGTGGTCCATAGGTTCTCAGCTGCAACTACTCAACTCTGTCCTCGTAAATGCCAAAGCAGCCATAGACAATATGTAAATGAACGTGTTTGGCTGTGTTCTGTTACAACTTTATTTATATAAGTGGAAGTCAGGCCAGATTCCCCCCACACCACCCTGCCCCCAGGTTGTAGTTTGCTGACCCCTGATCTACATGCTTGTTGAAATAATACCAGTCAGACTACAACCCCTGGGAATTTGGAATTGCGACCCTGAGGCTGAGTTAAGTAAAAACTGTGGGTTGCTAAGCAGGAAAGTTGGGCAAACTGGATGGGGGCCAGTGGTGGATAGCTGGGATCATTATTTGGGACAGTCATAGGCCACATGCAAGCAAAAAACAAGCAGAAAAGCCAATCTGCAGAGCGAATGAAGCAGGCATATGAAGAAACACCAAGACTAGAGACCATAAGATAAGAGAGAGAAGGGGGCGAAGAGGAGTTCTTGTAAAGTTGGCTGTGCTTCCCACAGTTGTGTCTCACGTAATCCCTGCCTATTTTTACATTCGTTCCTCCTTCCCTTTAGCCAGCAGGCATGAATTCTGTTTCTTGCAACTAGATAACCCCGAACTCGATCAACCTTTTATACTCTAGCCATTCCAAATAACTGGCAATTCTTGGACTTGAACAGTCACTTCTCACACAACCAGGCTTTGCTAGGTGCAGGGCCACTGCCCACTCCCACACTGCCACTTCTATTCTGTAGTCTTTTCTTTTGTCATAGTTTGCTCAGGTATCATCTGTGGCTGAGTTAGGACTCAGTTCCCACTGCTCCTTATGTAAAGCTCTATCGCTGCACTTACAATACCACATTATATTTTCTGATTTGCTGGTCTGTAACTTTTTTTTTTTTTTGGCCATCCTCACAAAATGTATTTATTCATATTTTTTCTTATTAGTCACCCATTTAATACACATCAGTATATACATGTCAATCCCAATCGCCCAATTCATCACACCACCACCTCCACCCCTCCACCACTTTCCCCGCTTGGTGTCCATACGTTTGTTCTCTACTTCCGTGTCTCAATTTCTGCTCTGCAAACCGGTTCATCTGTACCATTTTCTAGGTTCCACATATATGCATTAATATACGATACTTGTTTTTCTCTTTCTGACTTACTTCACTCCGTATGACAGTCTCTAGATCCATCCACATCTCTACATATGACCCAATTTCGTTCCTTTTATGGCTGAGTAATATTCCACTGTATATATGTACCACAACTTCTTCATCCATTCATCTGTCGATGGGCATTTAGGTTGCTTCCATGACCTGGCTACTGTAAATAGTGCTGCAATGAACACTGGGGTGCATGTGTCTTTTTGAATTATGGTTTTCTCTGGGTATATGACCAGTAGTGGGATTGCTGGGTCATATGGTAATTCTATTTTTAGATTTTTAGGGAACCTCCATACTGTTCTCCATAGTGGCTGTATCAATTTACATAACCACCAACAGTGCAAGAGGGTTCCCTTTTCTCCACACCCTCTCCAGCCTTTGTTGTTTGTAGATTTTCTGATGATGCCCATTCTAAGTGGTGTGAGGTGATACCTCATTGTAGTTTTGATTTGCATTTCTCTAATAATTAGTGATGTTGAGTAGCTTTTCATGTGCTTCTTGGCCATCTGTGTGTCTTCTTTGGAGAAATGTCTATTTAGGTATTCTGCCCATTTTTGATTGGGTTGTTTTTTGTTTCGTTTTTGGTTTCTTTTCTTTGTTTTTCTAATTTATTTATTTATTTATGTTTGGCTGCATTGGGTCTTCGTTGCTATGTGCGGGCTTTTCTCTGGTTGCGTCGAGCAGGGCCACTCTTTGTTGCAGTGCATGGGCTTCTCATTGTGGTGGCTTCTCTTGTTGCGGAGCATGGGCTCTAGGCACGTGGGCTTCAGTAGTTGTGGCACACAGGTTCAGTAGTTGTGGCTTGCGGGCTCTAGAGCTCAGGCTCAGTAATTGTGGTGCACAGGCTTAGTTGCTCCATGGCATGTGGGATATTCCCGGAGCAGGGCTCGAACCTGTGTCCCCTGCATTGGCAGGCAGATTCTTAACCACTGTGCCACCAGGGAAGTCCTTGGGTTGTTTGTTTTTTAAATATTGAGCTGCATGAGCTGTTTATATATTTTGGAGATTAATCCTTTGTCCGTCGATTCATTTGCAAATATTTTTTCCCATTCTGATGCTTGTCTTTTCGTCTTGTTTGTAGTTTACTTTGCTTTGCAAAAGCTTTGAAGTTTCATTAGGTCCCATTTCTTTATTTTTGCTTTTATTTTCATTACTCTAGGAGGTGGATAAAAAAGATCTTGCTGTGATTTATGTCAAAGGGTGTTCTTCCTATGTTTTCCTCTAAGAGTTTTATGGTGTCTGGTCTTATATTTAGGTCTCTAATCCATTTTGAGCTTATTTTTGTGTATAGTGTTAGGGAGTGTTCTAATTTCATTCTTTTACATTTGCTGTCCAGTTTTCCCAGCACCACTTATTGAAGAGACTGTCTTTTTTCCATTGTATATCCTTGCCTCCTTTGCCATAGATTAGTTAACCATATGTGTGTGGGTTTAGTTCTGGGTTTTCTAGCCTGTTCCATTGATCTATATTTCTGTTTTTGTGCCAGTACCATATTGTCTTGATTACTGTAGCTTTGTAATATAGTCTGAAGTCAGGGAGCCTGATTCCTCCAGCTCTGTTTTTTTCCGTCAAGACTGCTTTGGCTATTTGGGGTCTTTTGTGTTTCCATACAAATTTAAAAATTTTTTTGTTCTAGTTCTGTGAAAAATGCCACTGGTAATTTGATGGGGATTGCATTGAATCTGTAAATTGCTTTGGGTAGTATAGTCATTTTCACAATATTGATTCTTCCACTCCAAGAACATGGTATATCTCTCCATCTGTTGATATCATCTTTAATTTCTTTCATCAGTGTCTTATAATTTTCTGCATACAGGTCTTTTGTCTCCCTAGGTAGGTTTATTCCTAGGTATTTTATTCTTTTTGTTGCAAGGGTAAATGGGAGTGTTTCCTTAATTTCTCCTTCAGATTTTTCATCTTTAGTATATAGGAATTCAAGAGATTTCTGTGCGTTAATTTTGTATCCTGCAACTTTACCAAAATCATTGATTAGCTCTAGTAGTTTTCTGGTGGCATCTTTAGCATTCTCTATGTATAGTATCATGTCATCTGCAAACAGTGACAGTTTTACTTCTTCTTTTCCAATTTGTACTCCTTTTATTTCTTTTTCTTCTCTGGTTGCCGTGGCTTGGACTTCCAAAACTATGCTGAATAATAGTGGCGAGAGTGGACATCCTTGTATTGTTCCTGATCCTAGAGGAAATGCTTTCAGTTTTTCACCATTTAGAATGACGTTTGCTGTGGGTTTGTTGTATATGGCCTTTATTATATTGAAGTAGTTTCCCTCTATGCCCACTTTCTGGAGAGTTTTTTTATCATAACTGGGTATTGAATTTTGTTAAAAGATTTTTCTGCATCTATGAAGATGATCATACGGTTTTTATTCTTCAGTTTGTTAATATGGTATATCACATTGATTGATTTGTGTATATTGAAGAATCTTTGCATCCCTGGGATAAATCCCACTTGACCATGGTGTATTATCCTTTTAATGTGTTGTTGGATTTTGTTTGCTAGTATTTTGTTGAGGATTTTTGCATCTATATTCATCAGTGATATTGGTCTGTAATTTTCTTTTTTTGTAGTATCTTTGTCTGGTTTGGGTATCAGCGTGGTGGTGGCCTCATAGCATGAGTTTGGGAGTGTCCTTCCTCTGTAATTTTTTGGAAGAGTTTGAGAAGGATGGGTGTTAGCTCTTCTCTAAATGTTTGATAGAACTCACCTGTGAAGCCATCTGGTCCTGGACTTTTGTTTGTTGGAAGATTTTAAACCACAGTTTCAATTTCATTACCTGTGATTTGTCTTTTCATATTTTCTATTTCTTCCTGGTTCAGTCTTGGAAGGTTACACTTTTCTAAGAATTTGTCCATTTCTTCCAGGTTGTCCATTTTATTGGCATAGAGTTGCTTTTAGTAGTCTCTTAGTATGCTTTGTATTTCTGCCGTGTCTGTTGTAACTTCTCCTTTTTCATTTCTAATTTAATGATTTCAGTTCTCTCCCTCTTTTTCTTGATGAGTCTGGCTAATGGTTTATCAATTTTGTTTATCTTCTCAATGAACCAGCTTTTAGTTTTATTGATCTTTGCTATTGTTTTCTTTATTTGTACTTCATTTATTTCTGCTCTGATCTTTATGATTTCTTTCCTTCTGCTAACTTTAGGTTTTGTTTGCTCTTCTTTCTCTAGTTCTTTTAGGTGTAAGGTTAGATTGTTTATTTGAGATTTTTCTTGTTTCTTGAGGTAGGCTTGTAGAGCTATAAACTTCTTAGAACTGCTTTCCTGAATCCCATAGGTTTTGGATTGTCGTGTTTTCATTGTCATTTGTCTCTAGGTATTTTTTAATTTCCTCTTTGATTTCTTCAGTGATCTCTTGGTTATATAGTAATGTATTGTTTAGCCTCCATGTGTTTGTGTTTTTTACATTTTTTCCCTGTAATTAATTTCTAATCTCATAGCGTTGTGGTCAGAAAAGATGCTTGATATGATTTGTTTTCTTAAATTTACTGAGGCTTGATTTGTGACCCAAGATGTGATCTTTCCTGGAGAATGTTCCATGCGCACTTGAGAAGAAAGTGTAATCTGCTGTTTTTGGATGGAATGTCCTATAAATATCAATGAAGTCCATCTTGTTTAATGTATCATTTAAAGCTTGTTTCCTTATTAATTTTCTGTTTGGATGATCTGTCCATTGGTGTAAGTGAGATGTTAAAGTCCCCCATTATGATTGTGTTACTGTCAATTTCCTCTTTCAGAGCTGTTAGCAGTTGCCTTATGTATTGAGGTGCTCCTATGTTGGGTGCATATATATTTATAATTGTATATCTTCTTCTTGGATTGATCCCTTGATTATTATGTAGTGTCCTCCCTTGTCTCTTGTAACATTCTTTATATTAAAGTCTATTTTATCTGATATGAATATTGCTACTCCAGTTTTCTTTTGATTTTCATTTGCATGGAATATCTTTTTCCATCCCTTCACTTTCAGTCCATATGTGTCCCTAGGTCTGAAGTGGGTCTCTTGTAGACAGCATATATATGGGTCTTGTTTTTGTATCCATTCAGCATGCCTGTGTCTTTTGGTTGGAGCATTCAATCCATTCATGTTTAAGGTAATTATGGATATGTATGCTCCTATTATCATTTTCTTAATTGTTTTGGGTTTGTTTTTGTAGGTTCTTTTCTTCTTTTGTGTTTCCCACTTAGAGAAGTTCCCTTAGCATTTGTGGTAGAGCTGGTTTGGTGGTGCTGAAGTCTCTTAGCTTTTGCTTGTCTGTAAAGCTTTTGATTTCTCCATCGAATCTGAATGAGATCCTTGCTGGGTAGAGTAATCTTGGTTGTAGGTTATTCCCTTTCATCACTTTAAGTATATCATGCCACTCCCTTCTGGCTTGTAGAGTTTCTGCTGAGAAATCACCTGTAAACCTTATGGGAATTCCCTTGTATGTTATTTGTCATTTTCCCCTTGCTGCTTTCAATAATTTTTCTTTGTCTTTAATTTTTGCCAATTAGATTACTATGTGTCTCGGCGTGTTTCTCCTTGGGTTTATCCTGTATGGGACTCTCTGCACTTCCTGGACTTGGGTGGGTATTTCTTTTCCCATGTTAGAGAAGTTTTCGACTATAATCTCTTCAAATATTTTCTCAGTCCCTTTCTCTCTCTCTTCTTCTGGGACCCCTATAATGCGAATGTTGTTGCGTTTAATGTTGTCCCAGAGATTTCTTAGGCTGTCTTCATTTCTTTTCATTCTTTTTTCTTTATTCTGTTCTGCAGCAGTGAATTCCACCATTCTGTCTTCCAGGTTACTTATCCAGTCTTCTGCCTCAGTTATTCTGCTATTGATTCCTTCTAGTGTAGTTTTCATTTCAGTTATTGTATTGTTCATCTCTGTTTGTTTGTTCTTTAATTCTTCTAGATCTTTGTTAAACATTTCTTGCACCTCCTCAATCTTTGCCTCCATTCTTTTTCCGAGGTCCTGGATCATCTTCATTATCATTATTGTGAATCCTTTTTCTGGAATATTGACTATCTCCATTTTATTTAGTTGGTTTTCTGGGCTTTTATCTTGTTCCTTCACCTGGTACATAGCCCTTTGCCTTTTTCATCTTGTCTGTCTTTCTGTGAATGTGGTTTTTGTTCAACAGCCTGCTGGATTATAGTTCTTCTTGCTTCTGCTGTCTGCCCTCTCTGGTCCATAATTTTAACTATAGCTTTCATCTCTGTGCTAAGTACAGTGCCTGGCACATAGTAGGAACTGAATATGCTTACTTAATGAATGAGGTAAAGGTACACATTTGTAAACAGATCTGTAAAATACAAATGTGTTCCAAACAGGTGATATGTTCCAAAAGGGATCCTTGGATGTCTCTTCCAGCTTCATGAGCCCAAACAGAAATAAAATAAGTGTTGAATTTGTTCATATGTAAAGGATTATAGAAATGGACTCAATATGCTGTTACATTCAACTTAGCTAGAAGTGTTGTTCAAACCTATATTCTTACTGAACTTTTTCTCTGCCTATTTTATCAGTAACAGAATACATTAACATCTCCCACTAAAATTGTCAATTTTTATTCTTCCTTGTCATTTTGTAATTTTTGCTTTATGTACCATGAGGTTATGTTATTAGAACAATACAAATTTAGAATTTTAAAAATCTTCCTGGCCAATTAAATCTTTACCATTATGAAGAGTCTCCCTTTATCTCTAGCACTACTTTTTGTTTTAGAGCCTACTTAATCTATTCCAGCTTTCTTTTGGTAGTATTGCATGGTTTAGTTTTTTCCATCTCTTTTCTTTTGAACTTTCTGTATTTTTATAGTTTAGATATGTCCCTTGTAAACAGCATGTAGTTGGATTTTGAATTTTTGTCCAATCTGATAGTCTGTGCTAGCTGGTTACATGGACCAGTGGCCCCAGGTTCATCACACCTCCTAATATTTATGTCCTTAAATACTTCCCTCCCCTTGACTCTGGGATGGACCTGTAATTTGCTATACAGTAGAATGTGGCAGAAGTGACAATGTGCTAGTTCCAAGCCTAACCCTTTTGGAAGCCCTGAGTGTGTATATAAGAAGTCTGCCTATCTCCCTGGAGAGACTACATGGAGAGGCACATGGAAAGGAAGAAGTCATGAAACTATTTGTACAAAAATCAAAGAATCCAATCAACGGTGAGAACCAATGTCCTATACATATGATCTCAGTCAAGCTGGTCCAGCTAACACTCACCATTGGAGCCATGCTAACTGATGTGCCAGACATGAGAGTAAATCTATCTGGGATGCTTTAGCCCCAGCAGAAAATCACCCAGAGATGACATAAGCCACTCCCTTTGCATCCTATGCAAGTTCCTGACCCATAGCATCATGAAATATTGGTAAAATGGTGGTAAAGTTATTAAATTTGGGGGTAGTTTCTTGCACAGCAATAGGAAACCAAGGGAGACCTTCAAGATGGTGAAGGAGTAATATGTGGAGATCACCTTCCTCCCCACAAATACATCAGAAAAACATCTACATGTGGAACAACTCCTACAAAACACCTACTGAATGCTGGCAGAAGACCTGAGACTTCCCAAAAGGCAAGAAACTCCCCATGTACCTGGGTAGGGCAAAAGAAAAAACAGAGACAAAAGAATAGGGACAGGACCTGAACCTCTGGGAGGGAGCTGTGAAGGAGGAAAAGTTTCCACACACTAGGAAGCCCCTTCACTTGCGGAGATGAGGGGTGGCGGCGGGGAAGATTTGGAGCCATGGAGGAGAGCGCAGCAATAGAGGTGAAGAGGACAAAGCAGAGAGATTCCTGCACAGAGGATCGGTGCCAACCAGCACTCACCAGACTGAGAGGCTTGTCTGCTCACCCACCAGGACGGGTGGTGGCTGGGAGCTGAGGCTCTGGCTTCGGAGGTCAGATCCCAGGGAGAGGACTGGGGTTGGCCACATCAACACAGCCTGAAGGGGGCTGGTGCACCACAGCTAGCCGGGAGGGAGTCCAGGAAAAAGTCTGGACCTGCCTAAGAGGCAAGAGACCATTGTTTCGGGGTGCACGAGGAGAGGTGATTCAGAGCACCACCTAAACAAGCTCCAGAGACGGGCATGAGCCACAGCTATCAGCACAGACTCCAGAGACGAGCATGAAACGCTAAGGCTGCTGGTGCAGCCACCAAGAAGCATGTGTGCAAGCACAGGCCACTCTCCACACCTCCCCTCCCAGGAGCCTGTGTAACTAACCACTGCCAGGGTCTTGTTATCCAGGGACAACTGACCCGGGAGAACACAAGGCGCACCTCAGGCTGTTGCAATGTCATGTCTGCCTCTGCCGCCGCAGGCTCACTCCACATTCTGTATCCCTCCCTCCCTCCAGATTGAGTGAGCCAGAGCCCCCTAATCAGCTGTTCCTTTAACCCTGTTCTGTCTGAGCGAAGAACAGACGCCCTCAGGAGACCTACACGCAGAGGCGTGGCCAAGTCCAAAGCTGAACCCCAGGAGCTGTGCGAACAAAGAAGAGAAAGGGAAATATCTCCCAGCAGCCTCAGGAGCAGCAGATTAAAGCCACACACACAATCAACTTGATGTACCCTGCATCTCTGGAATACCTGCATAGACAATGAATTATCCCAAAATTGAGGTGGTGGACTTAGGGAGCAGCTGTAGACGTGGGGTTTGCTTTCTGCAACTAATTTGTGTTTGGTTTTATGTTTATCTTACTTTAGTATTTAGAGTTTACTATAATTGGTAGATTTGTTTACTGATTTAGTTGCTCTCTTTTTTCTTTATGTATAGATATATGTATATTTTCCTTTTTCTGTTTTTGTGACTGTGTATATGTTTGCTTCTTTGTATGATTTTGTCTGTATAGCTTTACTTTTACCATTTCTCCTAGGGTCCTGTCTGTCCATATTTCTTGTTTTTTTGTTTGTTTGTTTGCTTTAGTATAGTTTTACTGCTATTTATCATTGGTGGATTTCTTTTTTGGTTTGGTTGCTCTGTTCTTTTTTTCTTTCTTTGTTTTCTTTTTATTACTTTTAAATTTTTTTATTAAAAAATTTTTTTTAAATAACTTCAATTTATTTTATTTTTTTTCTTTCTCTCTTTATTTTTTCTCCCTTTTCTTCTGAGCCATTTGGTTGACAGGGTCTTGGTGCTCCAGATGGGTGTCAGGCCTGTGCCTCTGAGGTGGGAGAACCGAGTTGAGGACACTGATCCACCAAAGAGCACCGAGCCCCACCAGTTCAGGACACTGGTGCACCAAAGACCTCACACGGCAAAAGCTATCCCAGGTATCTCCGTCTCAATGCTAAGACCCAGCTCCACTCAACGACCAGCAAGCTACAGTGCTGGACACCCTATGCCAAACAACTAGCAAGACAGGAACACAACCTAACCCATTAGCAGAGAGGCAGCCTAAAATCATAATAAGTCCACAGACACCCCAAAACACACCACCAGATGTGGACCTGCCCACAAGAAACACAACATCCAGCCTCATCCACCAGAACACAGGCACTAGTCCCCTCCACCAGGAAACCTACACAAACCACTGAACCAACCTTAGCCACTGGGGACAGAAACCAAAAACAACGGGAACTATGAACCTGCAGCCTGCAGAAAAGAGACCCCAAACACAGTAAGATAAGCAAAATGAGAAGACAGAAAAACACACAGCAGATGAAGGAGCAAGATAAAAACCCACCAGACCTAACAAATGAAGAGGAAATAGGCAGTCCACCTGAAAAAGAATTCAGAATAATGATAGTAAAGATGATCCAAAACCTTGGAAATGGAAGAGCGAAAATGCAAGAAACATTTAACAAGGACCTAGAAGAACTAAAGATGAAACAAGCAATGACGAACAACACAATAAATGAAATTAAAAATACTCTAGAAGGGATCAATAGCAGAATAACTGAGGCAGAAGGACGGATAATTGACATGGAAGATAAAATAGTGGAAATAACTACTGCAGAGCAGAATAAATAAAAAAGCATGAAAAGAACTGAGGACAGTCTCAGAGACCTCTGGGACAACATTGAACTCACCAACATTCGAATTATAGGGGTTCCAGAAGAAGAAGAGAAAAAGAAAGGGACTGAGAAAATATTTGAAGAGATTATAGTTGAAAACTTCCCTAATATGGGAAAGGAAATAGTTAATCAAGTCCAGGAAGCACAGAGAGTCCCATACAGGATAAATCCAAGGAGAAACATGCCAAGACACATATTAATCAAACTGTCAAAAATTAAATACAAAGAAAATATATTGAAAGCAGCAAGGGAAAAACAACAAATAACACAAAAGGGAATCCCCATCAGGTTAACAGCTGATCTTTCAGCAGAAACTCTGCAAGCCAGAAGGGACTGGCAGGACATATTTAAACTGATGAATGAGAGAAACCTACAACCAAGATTACTCTACCCAGCAAGGATCTCATTCAGATTTCATGGAAAATTAAAACCTTTACAGACAAGCAAAAGCTGAGACAGTTCAGCACCACCAAACCAGCTTTACAACAAATGCTAAACGAACTTCTCTAGGCAAGAAACACAAGAGAAGGAAAGGACCTGCAATAACAAATACAAAACAATTAAGAAAATAGGAATAAGAACATACATATCGATAATTACCTTAAATGTAAATGGATTAAATGCTCCCACCAAAAGACACAGACTGGCTGAATGGATACAAAAACAAGACCCATATATATGCTGTCTACAAGAGACCCACTTCAGACCTAGAGACACATACAGACTGAAAGTAAGGGGATGGAAAAAGATATCCCATGCAAATGGAAACCAAAAGAAAGCTGGAGTAGCAATTCTCATATCAGACAAAATAGACTTTAAAATAAAGACTATTAGAAGAGACAAAGAAGGACACTACAGAATGATCAAGGGATCGATCCAAGAAGAAGATATAACAATTGTAAATATTTAAGCACACAACATAGGAGCACCTCAATACATAAGGCAAATACTAACAGCCATAAAAGGGGAAATTGACAGTAACACATTCATAGTAGGGGACTTTAACACCCCACTTTTACCAATGGACAGATCATCCAAAATGAAAATAAATAAGGAAACAAAAGCTTTAAATGATACATTAAACAAGATGGACTTAATAGATATTTATAGGACATTCCATCCAAAAACAACAGAATACACATTTTTCTCAAGTGCTCATGGAACATTCTCCAGGATAGATCACATCTTGGGTCACAAATCAAGCCTTGGTAAATTTGAGATAATTGAAATCGTATCAAGTATCTTTTCCGACCACAGCGCTACAAGACTAGATATCAATTACAGGAAAAGATCTGTAAAAAATACAAACACATGGAGGCTAAACAATACACTACCTAATAACGAAGTGGTCACTGAAGAAATCAAAGAGGAAATCAAAAAATACCTAGAAACAAATGACAATGGAGACACGATGACACAAAACCTATGGGATGCAGCAAAAGCAGTTCTAAGAGGGAAGTTTATAGCAATAGAATCCTACCTTAAGAAACAGGAAACATGTCGAATAAACAACCTAAGCTTTCTCTAAAGCAGTTAGAGAAAGAAGAATAAAGAAACCTCAAAGTTAGCAAAAGGAAAGAAATCATAAAGATCAGAGCAGAAATAAATGAAAAAGACATGAAGGAAACGATAGCAAAAGATCAATAAAACTAAAAGTTGGTTCTTTGAGAAGATAAACAAAATTGATAAACCATTAGCCAGACTCATCAAGAAAAAAAAGGAGAAGATTCAAATCAATAGAATTAGAAATGAAAAAGGAGAAGTAACAACTGACACTACAGAAATACAAAAGATCATGAGAGATTACTACAAGCAACTCTATGGCAAGAAAATGGACAACCTGGAAGAAATGGACAAATTCTTAGAAATGCACAACCTGCCAAGACTGAATCAGGAAGAAATAGAAAATATGAACAGACCAATCACAAGCACTGAAATTGAAACTGTGATTGAAAATCTTCCAACAAACAAAAGCCCAGGACCAGATGGCTTCACAGGCGAATTCTATCAAACATTTAGAGAAAAGCTAACACCTATCCTTCTCAAACTCTTCCAAAATATAGCAGAGGGAGGAACACTCCCAAACTCATTCTACGAGGCCACCATCACCCTGATACCAAAACCAGTCACGGATGTCACAAAGAAAGAAAACTACAGGCCAATATCACTGATGAACATAGATGCAAAAATCCTCAACAAAATACTAGCAAACAGAATCCAAAAGCACATTAAAAGGATCATACACCATGATCAAGTGGGGTTTATTCCAGGAATGCAAGGATTCTTCAGTATACACAAATCAATCAACGTGATACACCATATTAACAAACTGAAGGAGAAAAACCATATGATCATCTCAATAGATGCAGAGAAAGCTTTCGACAAAATTCAACACCCATTTATGATAAAAACCCTGCAGAAAGTAGGCATAGAGGGAACTTTCCTCAACATAATAAAGGTCATATATGACAAACCCACAGCCAACATCATCCTCAATGGTGAAAAACTGAAAGCATTTCCACTAAGATCAGGAACAAGACAAGGCTGCCCACTCTCACCACTCTTATTCAACATAGTTTTGGAAGTTTTAGCCACAGCAATCAGAGAAGAAAAGGAAATAAAAGGAATCCAAATCGGAAAAGAAGAAGTAAAGCTGTCACTGTTTGCAGATGACATGATACTATACATAGAGAATCCTAAAGATGCTACCAGGAAACTACTGGAGCTAATCAATGAATTTGGTAAAGTAGCAGGGTACAAAATTAATGCACAGAAATCTCTGGCATTCCTATACACTAATGATGAAAAATCTGAAAGTGAAATCAAGAAAACACTCCCATTTACCATTGCAACAAAAAGAATAAAGTATCTAGGAAGAAACCTACCTAAGGAGACAAAAGACCTGTATGCAGAAAATTATAAGACACTAATGAAAGAAATTAAAGATGATACAATTAGATGGAGATATATACCATGTTCTTGGATTGGAAGAATCAACATTGTGAAAATGACTCTACTACCCAAAGCAATCTACAGATTCAATGCAATCCCTATCAAACTACCACTGGCATTTTTCACAGAACTAGAACAAAAAATTTCACAATTTGTATGGAAACACAAAAGACCCCGAATAGCCAAAGCAATCTTGAGAACGAAAAACGGAGCTGGAGGAATCAGGCTCCCTGACTTCAGAGTATACTACAAAGCTACAGTAATCAAGAGCGTATGGTACTGGCACAAAAACAGAAAGATAGATCAATGGAACAGGATAGAAAGCCCAGAGATAAACCCATGCACATATGGTCACCTTATCTTTGATAAAGGATGCAGGAATGTACAGTGGAGAAAGGACAGCCTCTTCAATAAGTGGTGCTGGGAAAACTGGACAGGGACATGTAAAAGTATGAGATTAGATCACTCCCTAACACCATACACAAAAATAAGCTCAAAATGGATTAAAGACCTAAATGTAAGGCCAGAAACTATCAAACTCTTAGAGGAAAACATAGGCAGAACACTCTATGACATAAATCACAGCAAGATCCTTTTTGACCCACCTCCTAGAGAAATGGAAATAAATACAAAAATAAACAAATGGGACCCTAATGAAACTTCAAAGCTTTGGCACAGCAAAGGAAACCATAAAGAAGACCAAAAGACAACCCTCAGAATGGGAGAAAATATTTGCAAATGAAGCAACTGACAAAGGATTAATCTCCAAAATTTACAAGGAGCTCATGCAGGTCAATAACAAAAAAAGAAGCAACCCAATCCAAAAATGGGCAGAAGACCTAAATAGACATTTCTCCAAAGAAGATATACAGACTGCCAACAAACACATGAAAGAATGCTCAACATCATTAATCATTAGAGAAATGCAAATCAAAACTACAATAAGATATCATCTCACACCAGTCAGAATGGCCATCATCAAAAAATCTAGAAACTGTAAATGTTGAGAGGGTTTGGAGAAAAGGGAACACTCTTGCACTGCTGGTGGGAATGTGAATTGGTACAGCCACTATGGAGAACAGTATGGAGGTTCCTTAAAAAACTACAAATAGAACTACCATATGACCCAGCAGTCCCACTACTGGGCATATACCCTGAGAAAACCATAATTCAAAAAGAGTCATGTACCAAAATGTTCATTGCAGCTCTATTTACAATAGTCAGGAGATGGAAACAACCTTAGTGTCCATTATTGGATGAATGGATAAAGAAGATGTGGCACATATATACAGTGGAATATTACTCAGCCATAAATAGAAATGAAATTGAGGTATTTGTAATGAGGTGGATGGACCTAGAGTCTATCATACAGAGTGAAGTAAGTCAGAAAGAGAAAAACAAATACCGTATGCTAACACATATATATGGAATTTAAGAAAAAAAATGTCATGGAGAACCTAGAGGTAAGACAGGAATAAAGACACAGACCTACTAGAGAATGGACTTGAGGATATGGGGAGGGGGAAGGGTAAGCGGTGACTAAGCAAGAGAGTGGCATGGACATATATACACTACCAAACGTAAAATAGATAGCTAGTGGGAAGCAGCCGCATAGCACAGGGAGATCAGCTCGGTGCTTTGTGACCACCTAGAGGGGTGGGATAGGGAGGCTGGGAGGGAGAGAGACGCAAGAGGGAAGAGATATGGGAACATATGTATATGTACAACTGATTCACTTTGTTATAAAGCAGAAACTAACACACCATTGTAAAGCAAGTATACTTCAATAAAGATGTAAAAAAATAAACAAATAAATAAGAATAATTATAAAGTACATAACCAACAAGGATAGTATAGTAAAAATAAATAAATGAATAAAAATAAAGTCTTAAAGTCTTAAAAAATATATTATTTCTGCCCAATACTGTCTTTTCTTTCCTTCTGGAATTCCATGCACGTGCATATTAAAGTTTATCACTGTATCGTCTACATGCTTTCCCTGTGTTCTGTATTTTCCATCCTTTTTATTCTTTGTGCTTCATTCTGAGCATTTTTTTCTGACTTATCTTTTAGTTCCCTAATTTTATATCTGTGTCTAATATGTTATTATACCCATCACTGAGTTATTTTCAGTTAGTGAAGTTTTGGGTTCTAAAATTTTTATCTGATTCTTTTTTCAAGTTTCTATTTATCTGCCTAAATTACTAATCTTGTGTTTTATTTATTTATATATAGTAAGCATTGTTATTTTTAAATCTATGTTTGATAATTTCACTCTCTGAACTCCTTTTGGGTCTGTTTTTGTTCTCTGTTGCTTCTGTTGATTTTCTTTCCTTTTATGACTTACTTTTAATTGTACACTAGACTTTGTATTTGCAAAATTGTTAGTAGAAATCACTTCAGGCCCTGCATGATATTACTTTACTCCAGGAAGGATTTTAGTTTGCCTCCACCAAGGGCTTGTGGGTATTAGCTCAAGGGAATTATCCTAATCCACTCTCAGGGTTGAGATGTTTTGAAAATGAGATGTCACCTATTTATTTCTAGGATGTAGCCATTTGGATTCCTAGTACAAAGCAAGGGAGTTTCAACAGAGCTCTCCTGCTGCCTCCTTAGCACACCCCGAATTCCAATCACTGTCCCTCATCCCTGCTCATCCTCTCAGCAACCTTCTATGGATTTGATAAATGGACATCCCTGGGCCTCCATCATTCCTCAGATCCATGGCCTGGTAATTCCTATCTTGTTAGCTCTCTGATGCCTTTGAATTGATTTTTAAATATTTTGTTGAGTTTTTCTAGTCTCCTCAGTAGGAGGATTGGTCCAAATTAATCCCAATACCAGGGCTTATACAAATGTAGCTATGATTGAACATAGGTAGTTGTGTTTTTTGTTGTTGTTGTTGTTTTTGCAGTACGCGGGTCTCTCACCGTTGTGGCCTCTTCCATTGTGGAGCACAGGCTCCGGACGCGCAGGCCCAGCGGCCATGGCTCACAGGCCCAGCCACTCCATGGCACACGGGATCCTCCCGGACCGGAGCACGAACCCGCAACCCCCGCATCGGCAGGTGGACTCCCAACCATTGCGCCACCAGGGAAGCCCTAGGTAGTTGTTTTTAAGAAGGAATTTGAAAACGATGCTTAAAGGAAAAAAGAATTAAGACTTTCATTCACAATCTTTTGAGTCTAAGTGGCAGCTCAGTATTTAGGAATGTTGTATCCTAGTTCTAATATCATGTGAGGAAAGTTACTTCTTTTATTGACAAATACTATTGAACATACTCTTGGTTCCGAAAGCTATTCTAAGAAATTACATTATAAGGATGAAAAAGACATGATCACTGACCTCAGGGGGCTTGAAGTCTAGATTCCGTGTTGGTAAACCGGTTACTTTTGGACGCATCAATTCATGACCAAAAAGTCTTTTGTTAAATACACATGATACAATGATAAATACATTTAACATTTAAACATGTATATTTGAGTTCCTATCATTTTTCAACCTAAACATGAGGGCATTTTAAACAATATATTTTCTAATGCATTTGTCTTGTAGTAAAGTTTACTAATGAGTACGTTCTTTTAAAGTATTTTGGAGAAAGAAGAATACAAGCTTCGGAACTTCCTTGGTGGTGCAGTGGTTAAGAATCCACCTGCCAATGCAGGGCACACAGGTTCCAGCCCTGGTCCGGGAAGATCCCACATGCTGTGGAGCGACTAAGCCCGTGTGCCACAACTACTGAGCCTGTGCTCTAGAGCCCGCGAGCCACAACTACTGAGCCTGCATGCCTCAACTACTGAAGCTCACGTGCCTAGAGCCCGTGCTTGGCAAAAAGAGAAGCCACCACAATGAGAAGCCCACACACCACAACGAAGAGTAGCCCCCACTCGCCACAACTAGAGAAAGCCTGTGCGCATCAACAAAGACCCAACGCAGCCAAAAACAAATAATAAATAAATAAATAAATTTTTTTTAAAAAAAAAGAATACAAGCTTTGCAGGAGATCTTAAACGCCAGGATCCTTTTTTTCCTAAAGAGTTAGGCTCTGGTTTCCTAGACTTTTTACTCTTGTAAACTCCTGGGAAAAAGCTACTCACTGTGAAACATCATTATTTTTAATCAGAGCTTTTCCTTGGTAGGTATTCAAAGCCCTCTAAAATAGCCTCTAAGTATAAAAGTGTCCCTGGACTCTGAACTGTGTGACAGATTTCCTAAGAGACCTGAGCCTTACCGCAGAGATTATTTAAATGTGCCAGGCTCTCTGGGGTGAATCAGTCAGTAGAGAGGACCAGCAGAGAAAGCTTAGTGGATGCGGATGCAGTAGATCATTATTTGACCATGGACAAGTTACACCACTTTTCTGGATTTGTTTTCCCACCCATGATAGATTGGGCTCCTAGATGATATATGTCTAAAGTATATATAACTTCCAGTTCTCAAATTCTGCAATTCTTCTGGAATTGAGGAGGATTGTTTTGTCACCTGAGTTTAAAATAGATTAGAAGGAAAAACAGAAACTAAAGTTCCATATATCAAGTAAGACACTAATGCAATAATCTATAAGGAGATGAAGACCTATGTTAGTGGCCACCATGACAATGACCAGCAGAGGTAAAACAAGACTGAGGTCTGAGGAGACTGTCGCTCTCCAGAAGCCACCTTCTCTCAAACTTTCTTCCTTCTTACCTCTTCTCCCTTTCTGCTACACTGTTCCTCTAGAAACTTCCTTGACTTTGTCCACATGAGGGGGGTAACAGTGATTGAGCTTAAGGGAGAAAGTGAAGCAACTCTTGCTTCAAATGAAGCAACTCTTGCTTCAACTGAAGCACATTGTACAATTTACCTTGTGGTCTCTCTGAATGCAGCCACGAGGCCCTCCAGGACAGGGTAATGAAAAACAAATGGAACTAGTAGATGACTGGACAAATCGTATAAACAGTGTTTTCATCTGTGGAATGAGGGGATGAAACTTCCATTTTTGTTATTATATATTGTGATTCCTATAATTCTTCTGTATCTCTGTCACCCCCATAGCTTGACTTGTTTAATTGTCAGTAGGCAGCTTGTTTCATATTCTGCCCACTTTATACTTAGAGCCTGGCACATATACAGTTAACATTCATTCTTCAGGAAGGAAATGAACTTCTGTTGGCACCTACTATGCCTCAGTCACTGTCCAGGTCTCTTTCATATACCCTTTAAAAAAAAATCTATTCAACACATTTGTGAGATAGGTATCACTACTCTAGTTTTTGAAGATATAGACATAGGAATTCAGAGATTTAATTATCAGGATCAAAATGATAGCAGTAAAATGGAGCCTTAGTTTTGTCACTTACCCTCTATTTGACAGGTTATTTTTCTATGCCTCAGTTTCCTCATCTGTAAAGTTGGAATTAGTAAGAGTTAGGATAGGGTTGGCAGACTTAGCAAAAAAAAATAAAATAAAAAAAATAAACTAGGAAGTATTTCCCAAATGGAACATTCTTATGCTGAAATTCAGATTTAGCTGGGCACACCTTATTTTATCTGGCAATGCTATTTTAGCACTATGGTTACGACAATGCATGTAAAGAACTTAGCCCAGCCCATATCACTTAGTGAGCGCCCAGTATATGCTTATTAAATTTTGGATCTGATTCCTAAGTCTTTTTTTTTTTCTTTTTTACCTCAGACACGTTGAGCTTAGTTTCCACATAAAATTTCAGTCAAGCGAGGGTGATACTACTTTAAGTTTCTATTAGTTCTTTATCGTTCCTAAAGCTCTTTCAAAGCCTGGCCAGCGGCGGAAAGCTCCTGAGGAAACCCATAACAGCTCGGGCTTTTGAGGAACGTCGCTGCAGTCGCAGCACAGGCTCCGCAAACGGACCAGCCGGGCGGCCACCCGTCGCTCCGCCCAGCCTCGTCCCGCCTCCGCCCCATCTCGGCCACTCAGCGGCCTCGCCGCGCCCCGCCGCATTCCTATAGGTCCTTCGCGGGGCAAGCGAGGCCTTTCCATTTTCCCGCCTTCCTCAGCCCCTCCTCAGCCCGAAACCCGACTGGCCCACAACGTCTCCGCCCTGCTTTCCGTGCGAGCCCCGCCCTTCCGGACACCGCATCCCCCTTCCACCCACACCCGCCGCCTGGGCAGCCTACCGGGTCCCAGGCCTGGCCCCCCGGTAGGAGGTGGGAGGGGACAGGGAGGGACGGGCGGAGCCCCCCTTCCAAGGGGTCGCTGGAGGCGGGGACCGGAGGGAGGGGCGGGGCTCATTTCCTTGGCGCCGCGTTGCCATGGCAGCGGGGGAGGGCGGAGGGAGGGGAGGAAGAGAGCCGGAGGGGGATGTGGTACTGCCGCGGCCGCCACCGCAGCTGCCGGTGCTTACTCGTTGCCGCGTCTTCCCGGAGGCGGCTACTGGAAGCCGCCGGGAGCAGCTGCGGTGCTCTGCCATATTGTGTCTTCCCCTGCTCGTTCCTCACCCCTCCGCTGCGGCGGCCGAGCTGACGGTGAGTCCCGGGAGGAGCGGTGCCCTCCCCAGCCGGCGCCGCCCGGCGTCTGCGCTCCGGGCAGCGCGTGCGGCGGGCGCCGGGCGTGGGGCGCTGAGGCGGCTGTCCCGTGACGGGCCCGGACATTTTTGTCCTGTGAGGGATTGGCGCTGGCGCGGGGGTCTCCCCTGCGCGCGCCTTGGGTGGCGTGTGGGCTCCCGGCGGGGTGGCGAACTGAGGGTAGTGCGGCCCCGTGAGGAGTTAGGAGTTTTTCCTGAGGGGTGTAATGACCGCCCGGGACCGGGTGTCGCGCGGCGGAAACCGCGGCAAGGGGTGCCGGCTCTTCAGAAAGGCTCGGAGGTAGCCCCGAGGACGCTTAGGGCTCGACTCGGGACGAATCTGCCGTTGGGGGAAGCGCCCCAAGCCCGTCGGGAGTCTTTGCAGCACACACGCACCCCTCCCCCCGCCCCCGGCATAAAGTGCAGCGAGACGTGCGGGGCGTGGAGCCCTCGCCCGGCCTCGGGCGGACTGGCTGGGCCCGGCCAAATAGTGCCCGGGGAGGCTCCGGGCGCGGCCGGCAGTGAACTTCGATCAGCGGGGCGTCTGGGTGTTGGGGGTGGGCAGGGGCGGGCCCCGGATGTGGGGGTGGCCGACCCAGGCACCCTCTGGCCCCTCCTCCAGCGGGCGCCCGGGGGGCCTCCGAGGGTGGCTGTCTTGGTGGGATGGGAGTTAGTGTTTCAGCGCTGCAATATGGACACTTCCTGTTCGCTGCTTCTCTTGGGCCCTTGGTTATCTCTGCCCTTACCGGGAAGGTGAAAGGTCGTGTGGGCGTGTGCGAGGCCCTTCAGCCTTCTGAGTTCGCCCCATCGCAACAGCAGCGAGGCTGGAACCCGGGAGGACGTGGGAGTCAGGGGAAAGCGGCCCATGTGCGTAGTGCTCCATCTTACCCAACTCCACCCCATTGCCCCTTTGCAGAATGCCTCTGTTCCCATCGCAGCTTACGGGAGTTGGCGTGTCTTAATTCACTGGGGGCGTACTCTCGGGATCTTCCGGGACCTGATTTCTGCTTTAAAGCCTCTTTAAAGCAGCCTCTGTACTTGGTTTTCTCCTTACAGAAAAAAGTCTTAGCGTGCAAAGAAACGACACATACTTTATTTCTTCTACCCCAACTCCGAGGTTGTGGGAGGAGGTTATTATTTCCAGGTTGGTTTACGCTGTTAATCTTGTCTTCTGATTGTGACAGCCACGTGGCCCGTTGAGTGTAACTGAGCGCCCTAGCGCAGCTAGGGCTGAGGCTTCACTGGTAGCCAGGGGGCTTTGTAACCATGCAGTAGCTTTGCATCCACATGCATTTTGGTGTTTTCTGAGATGGGGAAGTGGAAAAAGCTGAACCGTTCATGTCTATCTCTGTTCCAACCGAATGGAAGACTTTGTTTTCAGGCAGTCCTTGTAAGGTATATATTGACATTTTTGCTTTCTGCTGTTTTGATGATTTATCTTTAAAATCTAAGCAGCAGTGTTAGGTACCATTAAGGAGTGATGGGGAATAGAAGAGTACATTATGGAGTTTCTCAACTTTGGAAAAAGATCGTTTGAATTTCAGAGTCGTTAATGAAAGTTTCTGATGTAATCAGAAATAATCACATTCTGCAGGATTTCTTTTTGATAGTTTCATAAAAATCTCAGTTTTTCTCTTTTTACATAAAAATTGTGATCTGAAAAGATATAAATATATCACCAGTGAAAATACTTGTTTAGGGATAAATAAATACTTGTTTGATCTGTGCATGGGCACTTAAGCTTTTTTAAGGAAAAGTATTAACAGTTCATATAAATGTTAACATCAACAGATATTAAGGGAATGAAATTAAAGTTTTAGAATATATAAAAGTAAAGGGTCAAGGGCTGAAGATCAAAAAATTAATAAAAAGTAAAATAAACAAAATGAAATAATTTTAAATAAATTATTCTAAAGTAAGATAAAAAAGGTTGAAGATAAACTTTTGGAGAGTTTGGAATTTTTAGAATTTAAGAACTACATACAATCATTGGTTATTAGTGCATCATGTTTCATTTTGTAAATGTTTTGGTGAATTTGAATTATTTCTGTAACATGTTTTTATTTGAATCAGTTTTACTTGAAGAGTGCTAAACCACAGAAAACACTTAGAATGTTTAAAAGAACTGTGTGGAGAAGTTACAGTAGTACCATTAGAATTTTAATTCTAATTCTAATTCAGTGAAGCTAATAGTTAAAAAGATTGGAGAGGCTTAGGTGCTGAAAAGATAATGCAATTGAGAAATGAATATGTGTGCTGACCACTGAAAGCAGTGCATAGTTGAGAAAGAAAACTAAATGAGGTGAAGAAATACTTATATAAAGCAGGAAGCACTGAAAACATATGCTGGGAGATAGCTACATTATTTGTTATGGGATCCGACTATCAAATAAAACTTTAAAAAGTGCCATCCAAACAAGGATTAATCTTGTTCTTATGGCAGCTTGTATGTGTGTGCCTTGCTTTTAGATCGTTGTCATTTTAGTAAGTGGGTCTTGCATAAAAGTCCTCCAAAAACAAAGGTTTGAGGGCCCAATTCTTTGCTGATTTTTTTTTTTTTAATTTTTAATTTTTGGCTGTGTGAGGTCTTCGTTGCGGCCCGCAGGCTTCTCTCTAGTGTGGTGTTCGGGTTTTCTCTCTCTAGTTGTGGCACACTGGCTTAGTTACCCGACGGCATGTGGGATCTTAGTTCCCTGACCAGGGATCAAACCTGGGTCCCCTGCATTGGAAGGCGGATTCTTTACCACTGGACCACCAGGGAAGTCCCTTTGCTGATTTCTTAGGGAAGAAAAAGTGTTCTAATATTTGATCCCTATTCTTGGGTTGAAGAGACATCATTAATATATGTGAAAAAAAGTTTACAATGTGAGATGATATAGACAGGGGAGGCTTCTTGAAGAAAGTAAGGCTTTTGTTTTCAAAAGTCTAACCTCATGTCACTCCCATTAGATTAATTTTCCTAAAGGTTATATCACTAACAACCAAAACACCTTATATCAAGCATAATACCAAATTTCTTCTCAAGATTTTTCAAACTTTGGTCCCAGTCTTCTCCCTTCTTATCTTCCACTGACGTACAGGAACTGTTCATTATTCACTACTTCAACATGGTATAACAATTTACTACTTTTAACATTTGCTGATACAACATTTTTCTGTTGGAAATGCACCTGCACACATCCTCTTAACTGTTGAAGATCTTCTCAAACTTGAGGCTTGGTTAAAATCTTGATTGCCCTGCTAGCCTTAGAATCATAGAATTTTAGACCTGTCTTCCACCTCTCCAACTGAAATTCTTTTCTCTAATAGCATATTATTCTGTTGGGTTGTAGCATTTTATACTGCCTTGTTTTTATTTAATAAATATTTTTTGAGCACCTACCATGTGCCAGGCATTGTTACAGTAACTGAGGCTACAGCCTTGAATAAGACAAATTCCCATATTCTTTTTTATCTTTTTAGGTTTTATCACCCCAAGAAAACCCAGAGGAGTCTTTTTCCCCCCACCTCAGGTATATGTTATATGCTTAGTGAGTATTTGATTATTTTCTGAGTAAAGGAAAGGCAGCACTTATGAGGTGGAGAGATGGATGGAAAGGTCTTTCTTTATAAGTGAAGGGTACAAAGGAATAACCAATTATGGATGGGCTTGAAAACATCACTTTTGAATTTAAGCATGGTTTAATGCCAAAAAAAAAAAAAGTGGCATTTAAGCTTCGGCATGATAGGATAAAATCCTTATTTGAGGAAGGTTCATTTGACAGCAGTGTGCAGGACTAATTATTGACTATGGGAAGGAAAGAGATCTATTAAAGGACAAATTAGTAACTTTGAGAAGGAGGTTTGGCAGGGGAGCATAATCAAGAAGATGGTGAGTTTAGTTGGAGTGTTAGGTGAGTGGGAGATATCAAGGTGAATATAACCTTTAATGACTAGAGATTAGAGCTGTGAGATAATCCATTCAATATAGAGGTGACAGCTAATGTTACAATTTTTTGTTATAGAGTTAGTAATTGAAGTGTTGAGGCCTAAGAATGATGCTTTGGGAAACAAGAATAAGGGGCATCTGCTTTGGTCATATGTGACTTCATAATTAATACTGTAGACTTGTTCAGTAACTTAATTTCCACTCTATGAATGAGTGCTACCAAATATATGGGAACCAAAAGAATGTTTATCATCATTCACTTCCAAAGGATTTTGATTCATATATTTCTTATTCCCCTTACCCTAACTTTTTAAATTTAAATAAACATTTAATTTTAGAATAGTTTTACAGTTACAGAAAAGTAGCAAGATAGTAGAGTATACCTCACCCAGTTTACCCTATTGTTAACATCTTACAGTGGTACAGTTGTCACAACTAAGGAAACAAAATTGCTACTTTACTATTAACTAAATTGCATACTTTATTCAGATTTCATTAGTTTTTCCCTAGTGTCCTTTTTCTGTTCCAGAATTCTAGTTACTCAAATTTTTCTTATTTCTGATGATTGTGACAGTTTTTAGGAGTACTAGTCAGAAATCTTATAGAATGTCCCTCAGTTGAGATTTATCTAACATTTTCCTCATGATTAGACTGGGGTTAGAGTTTTAGGGAGGAAGACAACAGAGGTGAAGTGCCATTTTCTTCACAGCATATTAAGGGTATATACTAAGAACATAAAATTGATATAATGTTAACAAACGTTGATCACCTGTTTGAGGTCTTTGTTGGGTTTCACTCCCCACCCAATCATACTCTTTGGAATCAAGTTTCCAAGCACAGCTCATGCTCAAGGCCTTGACCTAATTTTAATTCATGTATTTTTTTATTTCCCTCAACCTAATTTTCTTGTCCATAAATAAACATTAAACTTGGACAAATATTCATTGAGCATCTTCTGTATTTAAGTGCTAAGGATATAGTGGTGAGCAAGAGACATCATTTCTACTCTTTTGGAGTCTGCCTGATGTGAACATAAAATAAATAGAATTTATCCCCTCACCTACATAGGTATTATTTCACTGACAGTTGTAAGCATAGTATTACTGTAAGCCTAAAAGGCTAAATAAAGTTCTTAAGTAGCCATTTAGAAAATATGCTGTTATCAAAAAGATTAAATATATATACCATTAAAATAACCATCTTGGATGGTTAAGGGAACATGGATAAGGGAAAATTACTTTGATTCTCTCCAAGTAGATGTATTACTGTTTAATTAGCAGAATAGTTTAATTATTGTTAATTATCTTCGTATCTTATAAAGTTTGCAGGTTGTATAAGAACATTCTTGGCTTCTTGATTGTATTTCAGAGGCATTTGGTGCTTTTGCTACTTACAGGTTTTTTTCTAAGAAGTGGTTTGAAAGACGTGTTGAATAAGAATTTCAGTTAATTTTTTCTACTTAACTGGGTTAACTAAAAGCACTGTTACTTTGGACTCTTATTGAAATTCTCCCTAAAATGTATTATTAATACATTTACACTTTTCACATTTCATAGTGCTCAGCCCACTGAGCATAATTTAATATTTAAATTAGAATTTTGACACAGAGAACAGTTATTTTGAGTTTTTATATAACCTTGGAGGTAGAGAGTTGAGGAAATTGATAAACTTACATCCTTGTGGTTTGTTTATCTTAAAAGAGGAAATACAGGAAAACAGGAAGAGATTTCTTGTAAATTGAGATTTTACTGTTCCTTCTGCCTGCCCTATGCCTCTGTCCAACTCCTCCATCCTTAAAAGTTCAATTTAAATTCTACCTCTGTGCTGATTGAGCAACATTTATTAATAATCATGGCAACAATTACTACCTTTTATCAGGTGCCTACTATGTTCTGGCATGGCATTATACTAGACACATGAGTATATAATTTAATTCTCCAAAACAACTGTGCAGGACATATTTTATTATAAAGAAACAGAAGTTATGTAAATGCAGACCTGGGTGTTTGAGCCCAGGTCTGTCAGATTTTTAAATTTCATATTCTTTGTGCTGTGACCTGAAGTCTTTGAAAAATGGATATTTGCCAGGATGAGATACTTCTTTCCCAGGAAAAAGTAAGGAAGAATACAGGGTAAAGAGAGCAAACTAATATTTATAGAATGCCTATTCTGTGACATGAATGCCACTACTTTATTGTCATAGTGAATTAAGTAAGTGGTGTTATTCCTTGGGATGTAAGGGTGTTAAGTCATTTGTCAGAGATTGCATAAGAAAGTTGGTAGGTGATGGGTCTGCTTGACTTCAAAACCTTATTAGTCTTTTACTTTTCTAGTACAGGATGCTGCTATTTTCATTCACTTAAACATTTGCTTACTAAATGTTATGGTCTGCAGTAGAGCATAAAAATGAATGTATTTTTGTTCTGCCTACAAGGATTTATATTCTAGTACAATATTTCTTAAATGGATGATAGAGAATCAACATAGTAAATTGTGACCAACATCTCTTAAATACAATCAAATAGAAAATTTCAGTGTGTTATATGTGGTAAGGGTAAAAGTGCTATTTCATTTTGTTTCCGTTACATATGTTAAGTGTATCATGGATCTCTTATAAAAATATACTTCTTATTGTGGGATAGCATCAAAAGTTTGAAAACTGCTTGTCTAGTGGCTGAGTTGGAAAGATAAGCAAATAATTATGAATAATCAGAAATAGCAAGTAAGTTCTATAATAGGGCTCTAAATAGGATGCTAAGGAAGCATGATTGGAAAAAATTGTATAATTCAAGGAAGGCTCCTAGAGAGATGACTTTGAGTCTCTCTGAAACATGGGGTGGAGAGCCTAAAATACATCTAAAAGCATGAAGAAGTTAAAGAGCATTGTATATTCAGGAAGCTTGGGGTTGTGTGAAATAGGTGCAAACAGGAGCCAGATTTTTTGTGGAATTTGTAGGCCACCGTACTAAAGATTGTAGATTTTATTAGGCCCATGGTTTTTCTGGAGTCTCATGGCATTCTTTTGCTAAAGAACAGATACATTTGTGCATTTGATTCTATCATACAATCTAGAAACAATTTTAGGAATAGAAAATTTGACCATATAGCACGTTATGTAGTATAAAATGGTGGGTATGAGCACAACTTTTGGTAAAAACAATCACAACCAAAAAAAGATTAAGCCGTTTTGAGGCTACGATCAAATGTTCTTTTCTACTTTTTCTTGCATTTTTGCTATTGCTAGCAGACTAATGGTAGCAGGTGCTAAAGTTTGAAGAAAACTTTATAAGAGAAAATTGTTCATTTTTTTCCTTTGAATTGGAAGACAGCCATTATTCAATTTTGAGGACAGTAGGGACCTTCTATTATAATATTAATAACAGACCATTTCTGTAAGCCACAGTTTGCAACCTTTACCTACAGCTGTGTTTTGTTTGGCCTGGAATATTAAAAAAATTTTTTTTGCGTATTTGCCAACATTTAAATATTGGTACATTTCACACAAAAATCTAGAGTTCTTTTGTCCCTTGAAAAATTGAACATCGTGGCAGCATTGGTTTCATGGGTTGATTGGGTGAAGCTTATAAGCAGCTGCCCTCTTTTGGCAGTCTCCATCATTCTCTGTTGTCTTACAGCAGACCAGCTTCACTTGTTTGTTGCCTGCCTGGTTCTTGTTAGGCTTTTGAATTGTCTGCTGTGTACTGTTATTTTGTGAAGTATTTTAAAAGGGGGATTTGGGGTCTTTGAAAGATCATTCTGCCAGTATTGTAGAAGATGGATTGGAGGAATATGAGATGCATCTGGTTAGAATTTTAATGCAGGTGGGATGCCCTTTTCTTCTTCTGAACCCATATTACTTTGTACCTTTCTCAAAACACTTACTATATATAGCTTCCTCTTATATGTGTTACATATCTCTTCAACTAAATTGTAAACACCTCGTAATAACATGTGCTGAGTGAATGCTTGTTGAATTTAATTATATTTATTTTTAAGAAGACAATGTTTGTTTGTCTCAAAGGTGAGTTTTCTTGGCAGTTTTAGAGTACCTCTTAACTGAAAAAAATCTTTTACAAATTTTAAGTATTAGTTGAAATTTATTCTAAGAATGAGTAAATGTCAAACACTTTTAAACCATGTGTTACACGTGAAAAACAGAACAGGTATGTTCTGTATAATAAGATGGTGGACTTTTAATTCATTGTCCTGTTTGCCAAACATCGGGATGAAACACTGTGGGAAACTTGTCTCTTGGTTTGCCGTGTAATTTTTTTAAGTCATTTTGAAGATTATTCCAAGAGCTTTTTGTTACTATGTTTTCTACTGATAGCTAGAAGTAGTTTTAAATTAATACCATTTATGGTTTTTTATTTTCTAAATTTTTAAAATGCTTTTTACTGTAAAGTAAAATGTAGATGCAGAAAACCACACAAGAAATGTGCAGCTTAGTGAATTATTCTAAGGCCAACCCTCATGTAACCATCCTCAAGGTTAAGGAATAGAATTTTGCCAGCCACCTTAGAAGCCCTTTCGAGTGCCTCTTCCAAAATATAACTCCCTTCCTTCAAAAACTAACCACTAGGGCTTCCCTGGTGGCGCAGTGGTTGAGAGTCCGCCTGCCGATGCAGGGGACACGGGTTCGTGCCCCGGTCCGGGAAGATCCCACATGCCGCGGAGCGGCTGGGCCCATGAGCCATGGCCACTGAGCCTGCGCATCCGGAGCCTGTGCTCCGCAATGGGAGAGGCCACAATAGTGAGAGGCCCGCGTACCGGAAAACAAACAAACAAACAAAAAAACTAATCACTATTCTAACTTTTTTGAAAATCCCTTAAGTTTCTTTTTGGTTTTATTACCCAAGTATGTGTCCTTAGACAGTGTGGTTAGCCTGCTTGCACCCTTCCTCTCTCCCTTCCTCTTTATTTCTTTCTGATTAAGTTTTCTTCCTTTTTACCCTTTGTTTCTCTTAAGGCTTTATCTTATATGTTTATTTTTTCTTGTAGTCCTTTAAGTCTTCATTTCTGAAATGGTTTTTTTTCCCTTTTATTTCAGATTCTTTCTTGAGCTCTGTCACTTTATTTCTGAGCTTTTCTTTTTTTAATTTTTTAATTTTATTTATTTTTTTATACAGCAGGTTCTTATTAGTTATCTGTTTTTTACATATTAGTGTATACATGTCAATCCCAATCTCTCATTCATCACACCACCACCACCACACACACACACACCCGCCACTTTCCTGAGCTTTTCTAATTCTAATTTTTTTTCATGTCTTACGTAATTTTTTTAAGCTCTTTTTGAAATAGAAGCTCATTTTTGTCTCTCCTGTGAGCATATCTTTCTGGCATGCTTTCATTGTAGGATATTTTATTCCCTGTTTTTTCTTTTATATCTTTATTTTATTTACTTATTTATTTTACTGTGGTAAGAACATTTAACACGAGATCTACCCTCTTAAAATTTTAAGTGTATAATACAGTATTGTTAACTATAGGAAATGTGTTGTACAGCAGATCTCTAAATAAAACATATTCACCTCGTGAAATGGAAACTTTTACCCATGGAACACTCCCATTTCCCCCTCTGCCCTGCTTCTCTGAGTTTAACTGTTTTTCTTTTTTTTAAATATTTATTTTATTTATGTATTTAGGCTGTGCTGGGTCTTAGCTGTAGCACGCGGGATCCTTGTTGCAACATGCAGGCTTCTTCAGTTGCAGCATGCGGGCTTCTTAGTTGCGGCATGCAGGCTTCTTAGTTGTAACATGAGAACTCTTAGTTGTGGCATGCATGTGGGATCTAGTTCCCTGGCCAGGGATCGAACCCAGGCCCCCTGCATTGGGAGCGTGGGGTCTTATCCACTGGACCACTGGGGAAGTCCTGAGTTTAACTATTTTTCTGTTTCTCTTTCCTTATTGTAACTTTGTATGATCTTCAACCCTCAACACTTTTCATCATTTCTTTTTATGAAACTAGTTTTCTTGAACTTGTAGGAGGAGGCTTGGTTCCGATAGCTCTTTTAACTTCACAGTCCTCTGTTTTTTGTTTTTATCCATCGTTTAAAAAATGGTGGATGGCTTTCAGAGATTTTCTGGCTCTTTCTACTCTTTCTGGCACTTATATCTGGACCCTCTTTCCTTAATCTTGTTTTTCCCTATCCTGCTCAATTTTGTTTCTATTCCCAGTACTTCCTCTTAAGTCTAGGGTCTGTCTTGGAAGAGAGCCCCAAAGGCCAAGTTTTGAGAGCACAAAGGGACTAGATTGTTCCATGCCTGTAGGTCTTACTGTAGACCCCTTGCACTTACCCACTTTTGGAATAGCTTCAGCTTCTGTTCACAAACTGTCTCTCAGTACTTTCCAGGGAATACCTTTTGGCTGTTTTGTGTTTCTGTTCTCAAGTCCCTCAGACACCTCATTGCTTCCCTCTATTTTCTCTCACTTAGACACTGATAGAAAATAAGTCTGTGGGCTGTTGGTCGTTTGTTTACGTCCTTGTATTTTGAGGTTTGCAGGGAGACTTTGTTAAATAGTTTTATTGTAGTTATTACCCATGGGTTTGGGGTTTACTCCATAGCTGCTCTGCCTGTTTTTATGTGAAGATTTGCAAGGAATCAAAAATTTGCTGCCACAACAGCTGCCATCTTCCCAAAATCATCTTCCTGATAAGTTTAATTCAGGGAGTGGTCACGTCTTTTTTTCCTAAAATCTTGACAAAAAACTTTCATTTCTTCTGAAATTATTGCCACTTAATGCCGTCCACTGATTGTATATAGATGTCACAAAATTCTGAACCTGTTGTTTTGCCCTGATTATTTCTTCATAGTTAAGAGAGCCTTTAAGAATCTATTAAAGATCCTTTGGGAAGTTGTGAAAGGGTCATGGGATTGTCTTTCTGTTGCACATATACAAGTGTTAGTGCTTTGACTTTTAATGCTTTAGCTTTTTCCAATATTCAGAAGCTAACCTACATTGTGTACACCTAGGACCATTCTTAAATTACGGAGAAAAAATTGGGTTTAATAACAAGAATCAGATGCATGAAAGTAAATAATTGCAGTGTGAGACATACCCTTCTAGACATGGATTCTAGTACTGTGGGAACACAGAGTAGGAACTTTCCCCAATGAGTGGGATTGAGTGAGGTGGATTTTATAGTCATAATGGAGTCTTATTAATGGTGTGTCAGTACCTTTAACAACTCATTATCTCTGTTTTTTTCAAACTTTTCCTTTAGTAGTTCTTCATACACATGGATTAGCATTAGGCATTCTTTAATTACAACTTCAAAAGAGCATGTTGTTCAGATGAAATTAAAATAATTGATGTTTAAAAGTTTCCTTTTGTGATAAAACTATTTTCCAAATATTTCTGAAGTAGAGAACTGAAATTTAGGAAGTGAAAAGATCACAGAGCAGAATGGAACATAGTATCTAACATAATATTCTTTACTTGAAAGTTAATTGCTCAGTAAATATTTTTTTAATGAATATCATATTTCACCCTTCAACTTTTTGTTCCATATAGTTTGATTAAAATGTCTCCTTTGTTTAATTGAAAAAAACTTATCATGCAGTATAATTTGAGTATAATTTTACCTTTGTGTTTCTTGTCTAGTTCGCAGCAAGTTAGAGCCAGGTTGTACTTGCTTGAAGTATTCTGCTTAGGTGTGTTGAACCCATTGTTTCCTAGTCTCCTCTGGTTTTTTATTTAGTCTGGATTAAATACTTTATAATATAGAACTTTAGTGTTTATAAAGTGATTTCATGTCAACTGTTTCTTTTGAGCTGTTGACACAAATAACTACTGTAAAAAGAGGACATATAAATGCAATTGGAACATTGTGAGAGAGATTGAAAATCCCTAAGAGAAGTTCAGGTGGGAATGACATGCGGGAGTTGTCATTAAATGAGGCCTTAAATATTAGGGTTTTGACTGATTGGTGGTAGGGAGGGTAGACAATCCTGATGTTTAGAATAGCGGGAGCAAGCATATAGAGAAATGTGCAGGAAGTATTTGAACAGGTTTGTCTAGTTTGGACTAACTTCATATGGAAGAGCATTAGGTTGAGGATGTATTGATAGATACTGAGTCAGATATATTGACGATAGTATGTAGCTTTTTTTGTTGTTGTTCTTATGAAGCAATCTAGGTAGGATGACAGCTAGTATACTAGTGAAGAGCATGAGCTCTGGAGTCACATTATTCCCTGAGCTTATATCCCAGTTGTGCCACTTCAAGATTTGTGATGTGGGCACACTATTTAATCTCTCTGCATCTGTTTCCACATAAAATGGACACTGATAATAGCAGTTGCCTGGTAGAGTTGTTACAAAGATTAAAAGAGTTAATACTAGTAAAACACCTGGTATCAATAAGCATTCAATGAATTTTTTTATGTAAGAAAGTACTAGCTCTCATTTACATAAATTATGTGTACATAATTTATACACACACTCACACATGTTGGAAATGTACATACAAGTAGGAAAGGTAGGTCTTACCATGTATATATCTACAGGAAAGCTAGTAATATTTGAATTTCAGGGGTTTTTTGTTTGTTTGTTTTGCGGTACGCGGGCCTCTCACTGTTGTGGCCTCTCCCGTTGCGGAGCACAGGCTCCGGACGCGCAGGCTCAGCGGCCGTGGCTCACGGGCCCAGCCGCTCTGCGGCACGTGGGATCTTCCTGGACCGGGGCACGAACCCATGTCCTCTGCATCGGCAGGCGGACTCTCAACCACTGCGCCACCAGGGAAGCCCTGAATTTCAGTTTTTAATAGCACTTAGATTATTGTAGAACAAAAGTTCAACCATCTCAGTTTATAGATGTCACAGTTATGTAGTAGCAGAGCTGGAACCAAGATCTGTTAGACAGTAAATATTTGAGCAGTAAACAAAACAGACAACTGTTTTGTCTGCCATTATGGAGCTTTCAGTCAGTTAGGAAAGATGCGTATTGAGCCATCTCAGGTGTGCCAAATGTTATTAAAAAGTATAGGCAATTATGGAAGAAAAGAACTTGGGGCCCTCTGTAGTCTGGGATGTTAGAGAAAGTCTCTAAAGATTTTTAAGCTGAAATACGAATGATAGCCATTAGCCAGGGCTAGGTGAAATGTACATACAAGTAAGAATGAAATGAAGAGTATTTTAGGCAAAGATAGTAGCATTTGTAAAGACCCTGAGGGAGGAGGAGAAAGCATGGCCTATTCAGACATCTCAAGTGGGGAGAACAAGGGAGAGTGGCAAAAGATAAGGCCAGAGATGTTAGACAGGGGCTAAGTTAGGCAGAGTCTCGTACACCATGTTAAGGCCTTTGGACTTTGACCTAAGGGTCCCTTTGATGGATTAAGCAAGAAAGGGACATTTTCAGTTTTGCATTTTTTAAGATTATGCTATATTATAGAGAACAAATTAGGAGCATCAGGCATAGATGCAGGGGGACTAATTTAGGAAGATAGTATCAGAGCCACTGTGTATGTTTGTGCAGAACACAAACCGTAGCGGGTACCATTCATGTAGACTACCATTGCAGTGGTCTAGATGAGAGATGATGTTGACCTGGACTATAGTTGTGACTGTGAAGGTGGAGAAAGATGGGCAGATTTCAGGTTTAACAACTCCAAAATCTATCTCCAGACCAAACCTCTCTCCTGAACTTTAGATCACATATATCCCAAACGCCCACTCTGCTTAAGTATCTCACAAGTATCTCCAACTCAACAGGTCAAAACAAAAAAAAAACACACACACACACACACACACACATATCACCACAAACATTGATCTACCTCCAAGAAGAAAAACAGCCATATTCTCTTTCAGTATTCTCTATATAGTATTATCAAATGGAACTAACATCCACTCAGTTGCTGATTCTATCTACTAGTAGTGACAACTAGCTGTAAATAGCTGCAGTTGATGTGGCTACTTAGAATTCGGGTTTTATATTCCATGTAAGTTTATTTAGAAACTTGAATGATTATTACATATAAGTATTACTACTTTCTAAAATGCTCTGGAGATAGTCTATTTAATAACATATACTTTCTAAAAAATAAATTTATTTATTTATTTTTGTCTGTGTTGGGTCTTCTTTGCTGCGGGTGGGCTTTCTCTAGTTACGGCGAGCGGAGACTTCTCTTGTTGTGGTGGCTTCTCTTGTTGCGGATCACGGGCTGCAGGCACACGGGCTTCAGTACTTGTGGCATGCGGGCTCAGTAGTTGTGGCTTGCAGGCTCTAGAGCGCAGGCTCAGTAGTTGTGGCTCACAGGCTTAGTTGCTCTGCGCCATGTGGGATCTTCCTAGACCAGGGCTCAAACCCATGTTCCCTGCATTGGCAGGCAGATTCTTAACCACTGTGCCACCAGGGAAATACCAATAATATATACCTTTAATAATTTTTAGCATAAATATATTTTACTTAAGTAAGTGTTCATATAGGGTTAGTTTAGTCCTATTTTAAAGAAGACTTAATTCTGTGTTAAGTTAATCATGCTTTTGTATTGTTTTTAGAAGTACATATAAAATCAGTATATTAAATCAACCAGTATACAGTCTTAAGTTTTAATCTTGGTTTCCAAATTTGATATGGGGGTTATTAGTAAGGTAGGATATCACTGTCTGCCTTTATTAAATTTATTTTGATCATGAATGTGCTTTTAAAAGATTCTTATTTTCAGTGGAACAATTCACTGTAGATTTACTGCATGGCTGACTAATTATAGCTTATGTTCAAGGCACTGAAAACCATATTACACATAAATAAATTTTGGTGATAAAGAATACCACCTGTTTGTATTCACATGCCAACAAAATTTATCTTTGTACTTTAGGACACTAGATCTGTTGATTTTCAGGTTTCTGTAACTTTGTTCCTTTCAAAATAACTTTTCAAGTACAGTTACAAGGCTATCAAAAAACCAAAGTGCTGTTTGGCTAACTGGTCACTATATGGTTTGTAGCACAGGTGACATTACTTCTAATTCTAGATGGTAAGGATATTTCTCTCCATTTGTGGTTTGTTTGTTTGTTTTTCTATACTGTCAGTTTTTTTCAGCCTTTAACACATTTTGGTTCAGATATGGCATTGATTGCAGTCCCAAAGATTAAGAAGATGGGTTTTCTCAGCTAGATTTACTCTGAAAGCTAGTAGTGCTTTTTTTCTATCACTATGTTTAATAACATGTAAGGTAAACTACTGCTATGTTTTAGATACTAATAGAAGTTTACAAATTATTTTGTCATCAACTTTTAAAAAACATTTATTAGAAATAGCTATTTTTCTCGACAGAGAAAACAATTTTCACTCAATTTAGATCTCTTGTGGTACTATTTTTTGAAACCAGTATTTCTCTGTATGAAAGGCAGGGTTATGTGCTAGGGAATTCATTGTTAAAAAAAAAAGTATTTGGTCTTTATACGGAAAATATCATGTTTGTTTACTGGTTAGAAGCAATTTTTTTTTTAACTTGTAAAGCTATTGCTTCATTTTAACTTCTGCAAGAAACAAATGAACAACTGAGACTTTTTTGGAGGGTGGGGGGAGACAAGTGCTGTAACAGTGTGTAGGGAACCTCTATATACTGTATGCAAGTAGCACAAAATTGTTTAGGTAGACATGGCATTTGAACCATGGTTTACACAATGTATTTGGGCAAGTTAACTTAGGAGAAAAGTGGATTCAGTGGAAGATTACCACAACAGATCCCACTCCCCTCCCCAATTTTAGTGTTTTCTGCTTTTAGCACGAGTTGGGGAAAGTTTTTTTTCCCCCACTCAATTTTTTTTTTTTTTTTTTTTCGGTAGGCGGGCCTCTCACTATTGTGGCCTCTCCCATTGCGGAGCACAGGCTCCGGACACGCAGGCTCAGCGGCCATGGCTCACAGGCTTAGCCACTCCGCAGCATGTGGATCTTCCCGGACCGGGGCACGAACCCGTGTCCCCTGCATCGGCAGGCGGACTCTCAACCACTGCGCCACCAGGGAAGCGCCCCCCACGCACACACACTCAATTTTATTTTATTTTTTTTACCGCTATTTGAAAAACTGTTTCTCTATGAGACAAATCTTTGACCCTTTTTGTATTCTGCGTCCTTCCCTCCCTTTCCCTTTCTTGACTGGAAAATGCAGCTGCACACATTTCTTGTTTTAGAGACAATGGACCACATGCTGTGTCACCTAAATCTATGACCAACAGGCAGTTTTATCCCTAAGAGCTCATAATGCTTCAGTTGTCCTGGATACATGACATCATGTAGCATTATAATCAAACATACATCTTTTTGCAGTAGTACTTTTGGGATTTGAATCTACCCTCTAATCTCAATATTGGATTTTATGCGATGGACAGTATTTATAATAGAGAACCTTAAAACAAAGAATGTATTGTAGGAAAGGTTGTGAGTTCCTTTTATATGGCTTAATTTTCTTACCTCAGGGTTACCAAAGTTATCAGATAATTTGAGTTAATAGAATATCTTTAAAGTTCTAGTGTTAAATTTGTTACACAAAGCCTTGCAAATAGTATGTGCTCAATAAGTGTTACACTATTATCACTACCAATGTGATAAATTAACAAGAAAATTGTTTTCCTTATTTAAAAATGAGGAACTCTTAAGATTTTGAAAATAATTAGTATCTGTAAACTGCTAAAATATTTTGTTGAGCTTATAAGCTTATTATACTGCTGAATAAATCTAAGAAGTATAGTACTGACGGGCTTCCCTGGTGTCGCAGTGGTTGAGAATCTGCCTGCCAATGCAGGGGACACGGGTTCGAGCCCTGGTCTGGGAAGATCCCACATGCCACGGAGCAACTGGGCCCGTGAGCCACAATTACTGAGCCTGCGCATCTGGAGCCTGTGCTCCGCAACAAGAGAGGTCGTGATAGTAAGAGGCCCGCGCACCGCGATGAAGAGCGGCCTCCGCTTACCACAACTAGAGAAAGCCTCGCACAGAAACGAAGACCCAACACAGCCATAAATAAATAAATAAATAATTTAAAAGAAAAAGAAAAAAAATAGTACTGTGGCTTCCAGTCTTGAGTTATGGTACGTTTTATAATTAATTAATAAAAATGGTTTATTCCTAAGGAGGTGAAGGTGAGGAAAGGAGGGGGAAATTGAACGGAAATTCCTTTTATTATATAGTAAATCTTAATCAGAGACAAAGCTTAAATTACAGTAAAGAATTGAAGTAATTGCCAGGCAGTTCTGATAAAATTCACAAACATTTTGGATTTCTATGTATGCCTTAACTCTGTAGTAGATTTTTTTTTCCTATGGAAAACATTGTTTAGTCATATGAGCTAAGTGAATGACAGCCTGTTTCCCCTTGCTAGGGTTGTCTTAGCCTGTCAAATGGTTTTTTGTTTTTTGTTTTTTTTTTAGTTTCTGCTTTATAACAAAGTGAGTCAGTCATACATATACATCTGTTCCCACATCCCTTCCCTCTTGCGTCTCCCTCCCTCCCACCCGCCCTATCCCACCCCTCCAGGCAGTCACCAAGCACCAAGCTGATCTCCCTGTGCTCTGCGGCTTTTTATATTGGTTACTTTAAAGTGATTGGATAGGAAAACAACAAATCTGAGAAGGGGGTTACTCTTTTCACACTTCTAGATTGTTTAATTTACTGATGACATTAAGTTCTTGGTGAGAGATAAAATAGCAAGTCAATAGAAATAGTTTCCAGATGTCTTAAGACCATGTAAAAAAGCATAATTAGAAATTGTAAATATATATAATTAAATATAACCAAATATCATACTCATTTGTCACGTGCTTCAGGAATTTAGATGTTTAAAGTATTTATAATGAGACTGACTTTAAATAGGAAACTAGACTAGTAGGGTGAAGATGGTGAGAAACAACTGTATCTGTAGGTCAGATGCTGCCATATAGTTCCAGATTAATCATCCCGTGCTTTAAGTCTTCTTTGGGGCTTCTCAGTACGATTGCTCAAGAGCTGGTTTCAACTTCTTTCCAATTCTAGTAGAACATAACAGATGGCATGCTTCCTTTTTAGTCCAGTGTAGTAAAATTTTTTTAGAAACAGCAAAATTGATTTTCCTCATTTATCCTTTCTGTGTAATGAGGACAGAAATATTCAATGATTGGCTCAAAGGTGCAGGGAAGAAATAAATTGGAATAAATTTCCTTTGAGATATCAAAAATTAACTATTATTTTTTTTTTTTTTTTTTTTTTTTTTTTCGGTACGTGGGCCTCTCACTGTTGTGGCCTCTCCCATTGCGGAGCACAGGCTCCAGACGCGCAGGCTCAGCGGCCATGGCTCACGGGCCTAGCCGCTCCGCAGCATGTGGGATCTTCCCGGACTGGGGCACGAACCCGTGTCCCCTGCATTGGCAGGCGGACTCGCAACCACTGCGCCACCAGGGAAGCCCTATTATTTTATTTTGATGTCTTTTTTCAGTGCTATTTTTCATTTCCTAAAAGGAATTCTTAAATAATATTATGGATTAAATCTAAATTTGTAACAATTAAAAAAGTATCTTGCAAACAGTAACTGACAGATTTAGGGTTCTAAGAACTATGATACAGGTAAGGTAAAAACAGTTAAAGTTGAAAAGTGTAACATGAAGAAATTCAATAATATAATTTGAAAAACACTTTTTTAAAGTATTAAACACATTAGTAGAACTGAATTAATTGCAATTATTTCTTATTTGCTATGGATTTATATTACTAAGGTACACATTAAAAAACTTTTATGTTCATGAGAACTGCTGGACTGAGAGCCTGATTTTTGGGGGTTGTTAAATTTTATATACATGAGTCTATTTTTAAGGTACTGTAGATGTTATCCTGAAATTTACAGTATAAGTAATATAAGTAATATCTTAAAGAAATTATTTTGAATATTTTAACTTGGTAAGAATTCTGTAGATTCATGATAGATTCTGAACTAGTCAGATACAAATAAATATAACTATATATGTAGATATTTATATTCCTGTCCTGTTTTGATTATAGCATTATATTTGCCACTGTATCTTTTTGTTATTGAGAATATCATTACTAGTGAAAACTCAACAATTTCAGAGGTAATGTAGTTATTTTTTTTATATAAATTCTTTTGTTAAAATGTTAGCATTAGGCAGCTGTTAATAAAGGAACTTAAAATCTTTTGGGGCCATTAATAACAAAAAACTAAAAAAAGTTCTGAAAGTTTGTATGGTTTAAATGCTTTTAGATTATTAAACTAGAAAGATTTGAAGAAATGTTCTGTCATGTGGTATGATTGGTAAAAGACTGACATACATAAAGTTCATGGAAACAGAATAAGGAAGTGAAATTCACATCATAAAGAAAATGATGAAACTGTTATTGCAGCACTCTTCTGAGAAGTCCTAATTTCTGCCTCACCAGAGGGTGTCATTGGTCATAAAGGAGGCCCATCCTTAATACTAGAATTTTTTTAAAATTTCTTCAAAACACAAAGTATAGTTACTGATTTTATACCCTAATATTTTTGTATTCGAGAGATATAACATTTATAAATCTACTACTATAGGAAGAAAGCTAATAATAATTGAAAAATTAATAACAGTAATAATAATTACCATCTCATTGGCTAGTATTTGTTGTGTACTTATTCTCTACCTTTGTTCTAAGTGCTTTATATTTATTCTCATTTAATTTGTACTAAAAATCTTATGAAAGTAGATACTGTTAGAATTCTTCATTGATAGGTCTTATAGCCTGTTGAATAGCAGACCTGGGATTTGAACCCAGGCAATATCTCTTCACAGCTCATGCTCTTTAACCCTCTGCTTCACTGCCACCAGATGTGATTCTAATGTTAATAATAATGATTTAGATTTCACTTTTATGACTTTATAATATGAAATTGCCTTATGTTTCACAATTGTAACTTCAAGTGTACTGCCTCCCCAACTTTCTGTATAGTACCTTCTAGTATTACATATATATATTCCTTTCTCAAGGAAGAAGCCTTTCATTTTATAGTTGTACACTTTTACCATAGAATCTAACACCTGTGACAACGGAGCCATGAGTGTAGTAGGAGTAAAAGGTTTCTTCTTGAAGCGTCTTAGAAAAGGACAAGGAGAGATTATTCTGAATAGTGTATCTCTTATACTTCGCTTTCTCTATCTTTTATCCACATTACCAGATGTAGAGATATTTTAATCATCCGATATAGCTTATATGTTAGCTTTGGAATATATTTTAAATTCCTATATACATTTAGATATTTCTGACATTTTAGAATTTATAATACATTTCCTGGTTATCAGGAGATTGCTTATTCTGTATCCTCAACTATTAAACTACAAGTAGACAAAAAAGGGTTCCTAAGTATTTGGGGAAAAAATTACAAAGTTGATGCATTAAATTCATGCACCTTAAGGTGAACTCTTTACCATTATCATATCTTATATGAAATTCTAATGAAATTTATCTGGCTTTCCAGTCTATAGCAGATAATGCTTCTATAATTGTATTTCCATGTTTTAGAAATCCAAAATGCTCCGAAAGCCAAAAGTTTTCTCTTTAACCCATGTAGTGTTAAAACATGATCTGAACTGATATAAGACTATCGATGGTCTTTATTTACTCCCTTCTTACTGTGAATATCCATTTTTCTGCAGAAACATTAACATTTTTATTATGGGGTCCTGCCTCAGACTTCACTGACACACTGTATAACGTATCACATGTGCATTGTAGTCCCTCTCTAACATCCAGAATATTCTGAATTCTGAAATATATCTGCCCTCAAGGATTTTAAGTAAGGGATCATATACCTGTATAATCAGGTACAGTGACTACAGTACAACTGAGGCCTAGGATATAGAACTAGGAAGATTAATCCAGTAACTCAAGCATAGCAAATGTGAGACCTTTGAGTGTGAAGCAGTATTTGTAACTGGAATAATATATGGATCCCTTTTAAAGAAAATAATTATATATCCCATTTTTAGAATCACTGACTTTAGTTTCTGAAGTAAGTTTATTTTTAAGTCTTTCGGTTTTTTCTTTATATTGTTATTGAAATGAAAACAAAAATGAAAATTTGCAAAACTTGTGGCCCCCAGAGTTTATCCATGGCACACACTTATTGAGAAACACTGAGAAAGTGGCAAATACTCCTATATACTTGAGCAATCCCTGTAAGTATTATTCTTTACCAAATCTTTGTTTATAATAGCCTGAATCATAGTTAAGGGGTTAAAATACCTTTCCTATATTTAAAGTATGATTTTTTAAAGGGATGAGAAGAAGTACCCTCTTGAAAAAAAAATGTACACACAATTTTTGATTACCACCTTTCACCTCCAAGGAAATGTCTTCTACCTACTGCCAGTTGGGAATCACTGTCATAACAAGCAACTCTTAGTGATAGGTGTAAGTGAAATTCCTCAAGTGTGTGGAGGCAGAAGAAACTTAAGAACCAGTGCTCTAAAGTACAGGGTAATGTAAGTTAGAGAAGAACCAGTGCTCTAAAATATGGGATAATGTATGTTAGAGATATTGCCATCAGAAACTAATGTAAACATCCGTTTCCAGCGGCATGGGGAACTAAGTACCTGGACTAGCCTTTCTGCTGAAAACAATTTAAAATGCTGGACAAAATACATCAGTGCTCTGGCACAAAAGTAAAGAATATTTAGACTGAACACTAATTGGAAACCCAGTGAGGTAAGCTGAGTACTGAAGCTGGCTGTTGCCTTGAGGGTATTTACCAAATCAAGTGAGCTTCGGTTTTCCTGGCCTTTTGGGGGCTCAGGGATCAGGAAGCAAAACCCAGAGCCATCAAAGTAAAACATTTAGCAGTCTTCTCCAGTAATAGCCCTTTTCCATAGGGGTATATACCTTCTAGGTGTAAGAGTGATCTAGAAATTCTTTCCCAACAAAGAACATTATCTTTCTATACTATTGCTGCTAACAGGAAAAATAAAAAATCTCTACTGAAAACTTGTTACCACAAACCAGCCCTCACACTGGTTTGCAGCCTGAATTCACACTAGACCTCAAGCTAAGAATTTTATTTTATTTTTTGTTTGTTTTGTTTTGTTTTAATATTTATTTATTTATTTTTGGCTGCCTTGGGTCTTAGTTGCAGCATGGGGGATCCTCCGTTGCGGCGAGCAGGCTTCTCTCTAATTGTGGCACGTGGGCTCCAGAGCACATGGACTCTAGTTGCAGCACACAGGCTCTCCAGTTGTGGCACACAGGCTTAGTTGCCCAGTGGTATGTGGAATCTTAGTTCCCTGACCAGGGATTGAACCCATATCCCCTGCATTGGAAGGTGGATTCTTAACCACTGGACCACCAGGGAAGTCCCCTCTGCCCTATTCTTTTCTCTCTTTGCTTTTCTTACCTTTTTCCACTTCCTCACCTTCTATACTTTGCATTTGAATTCTATTCTAAGAATTTAAAATGATCCTGGATTGTTACTACTCCCAGGGGCCTGACAGAAGCAGCACAAATCATCATTGTCAAAGAATTCCTGTTGGTAAAGTTATAATGAAAATGAGTTGCTTAAAATAAAAATTTACAAGCCATCTGAGTAAACAGGGCACAATGTAAGAGAATCAGTAGAATCAGACCTACAAATGGTTCACATCTTGGAATTATCAGATGTAAAATATAAAATAATTATATTTAATATGTTCAATGAAAGCTTAAAAACGAGGAAAAGAGCAAACAGACATTTTGTATTAGAATCAGAAGTTATAGAACTGAAAATATACAGTAACTGAAATTAGAATTCAAGGAATAGACAAAAGCAAATAGACCCCATTGAAGAAAAAAATGATACAATAAAAGATAAACGTGGGACTTCCCTGGTGACACAGTGGTTAAGAATCCAGTGGTTAAGATTAGTGGAGCAACTAAGCTTATGCACCACAACTGCTGAGCCTGCACTCTAGAGCCCACGAGCCACAACTACTGAGCCCGCGAGCCACAACTATTGAAGCCCGTGTGCCTAGAGCCCATGTTCCACAACAAGAGAAGCCACTGCAATGAGAAGCCTGTGCACCGCAACGAAGAGTAGCCCCTGCTCGCCGCAACAAGAGAAAGCCTGCGCAGCAACGAGGACCCAACGCAGCCAAAAATAAATAAATAAATTTAAATAAACAAATAAATAAATATTCCGATTACATCATTTAAAAAAAAGATAAACCTGAAGAAATCCAGAATGCAGTACAGAGAGACAATAAAGTGGAAAATATAAAAGAGGTTAATAAAGGGGAAATTTTTGATAGAAAACACAAAACACTTTCAAAGGATTATCAGGTTTCAATAACAATAATGGAAATAGAGATCATGAAATGATATACTCAGTGAAAATAAATCTAGAAGCTGTGACCTACTCTAGATCAACCCAGAATTCTATAGCTAGCAAAAAATAACTTTCAAGAACAAGGGTGAAATAAAGACATGCTCAGAGAAATCTGAAAGTTCACTAGCAGACCACTTTTTTTTAACTGAAGTATAGTTGATTTACAGTGTTGTGTTAATTTCTGCTTTTTAGCAAAGTGATTCAGTTACATGTATTCTTTTTCATATTCTTTTCCATTATGGTTTATCACAGGATATTGAATATAGTTCCCTGTGCTGTATATAGTAGGACCTTGTTTATCCATTCTATATGTAATACTTTGCATCTGCTAACCCCAAACTCCCACTCCATCGCTCCCCCATCCCCCTAGCAGACTTTTTTTTTTTTTTTTTTTTTTGACTTACGCGGTCCTCTCACCATTGTGGCCTCTCCCGCTGTGGAGCACAGGCTCCAGACGCGCAGGCCCAGTGGCCATGGCTCACGGGCCCAGCCGCTCCGCGGCATGTGGGATCCTCCCGCACTGGGACACGAACCCGTGTTCCCCGCATCGGCAGTCGGACTCCCAACCACTGCGCCACCAGGGAAGCCCCAGACCATTTTAAGTAGAAGGAAAATAATCATTGAAAGTCTGAGATTCAAAAAGGAATGATGATCAAAGCCAGTGATAAGTGTATGTTAATAAAGTGTAAGTTAATTTTTAAAAAACTGTATAAACAATAATAATAGTGCCTTATGGGATTAAAAAAACTGAAATAACAGTCGTTTTAGTTATTTACTAATTGTCAGTTTATTCTGTAAACTGGGGGGAGGTGATTGGAGCTAGTATCCAAAAGATCTTTTTATTACTCAGGAGAAGATTAAAAGTAACTTTGGATTTTGATGAGTATGTGTGATAAAAATGTTATGGTAACAGGCTTAATTGGTAAAGAGAGCAGACCAAAAAAAAAAAATCAGGAATATAGAAAACTTAATGTAATTAACAAGCGTGATCCAACAGACATATATTGCACCCAATCACTGTGGAAACATCAGCTGAATTATGAAAATCAACCACATACTGGACCATCTAGTAAGTTTCAACAGATTTCAAAGGATTAGTATCCTATAGATCAGTTCATTTGTTAGAAATCAGTAAGAAGAAAAATCACATGGAAATTAAGATATATTCTTCTAAATAACTCACGTATGAAAGAAGAAATGTTAATTGAGCTTGGACTGCCCATTGTCTGGGAGATGTTAGGTCATCCCTCAATTTTGTTTGTGGCAAACACAACCCTGAGAAATGGCCCACATAAAGGCCTTTCAGTCTTGGCATACCTGGTGAGAATGTTAGAGATGCTAAGGGCCAATGATGAATTGGTTCTCCCAGCAGGAAAGAGAAAACTTTTAACAAATAATGCTGGAACAGATGTGTATCCATATGTAAAAAAATGAAATTGAGTAAAAAATACATACATAACTTTTTTTATGAATTGAAGACTTAATGTGAAAGGTAAAAACTAATACATTTAGAAGACAGTATTGGATAAAAGCTCTATGAATATGGTGTACAGAAGGAATTCTTTTTTTTTTTTTAATAAATTTTATTTATTTTTGGCTGTGTTGGGTCTTCATTGCTGCGCGTGGGCTTTCTCTAGTTGCGGTGAGCGGGGGCTACTATTTGTTGCAGTGCGCGGGCTTCTCATTGCAGCGGCTTCTCTTGTTGCGGAGCATGGGCTCTAGGCATGCAGGCTTCAGTAGTTGTGGCACGCGGGCTCAGTAGTTAGGCTCGTGGGCTCTAGAGCACAGGCTCAGTAGTTGTGGTGCATGGGCTTAGTTGCTCTGCGGCATGTGGGATCTTCCTGGACCAGTGCTCGAACCCGTGTCCCCTGCACTGGCAGGCGGATTCTTAACCACTGCGCCACCAGGGAAGTCCCCAGAAGGAATTCTTAAATGAGAAACAAACTATGGTAACCATAAAGAAAAGGGTTAATCCACCCTATTAAAGTTAAGAACTTTTTCATTAATAGGCAACTAATAAAAAGACAAGCCATCTAAATAGGGAAAGATATTTGCATCACATATAAGGATTGGTATCCAAACAATACAAAGACTTCAATAGACACTTAATAGAAGAGGGAATCTAAATGGCATATATATATATATATGTATGTTTGCCATATATATACACTTTTAGGTTTCTTTTGTATATGAAGAGATATTCAACCCCATTACTTATATGGGAGATGCAAATTAAACCACAAGGAGTTACAACTTCATAGCCATCAGGTTGGCAAAAAAAATTTTTTTGATGAGTACATGGAGCAAACAAAATACACATACATTCCTGGTAGCAATTTGTCATTATCAGTTAAAATTGAAGAAAAGAATACTCTGTGACCCAATAAGTCCACTCCTTCACATATATTCTGCTTTTAGAATTTCAGAAAACTTATTTACAGTTGTGTTCCAAGGGATATGAACAAGGATGTCCATAACAATACTACTTGTAATAGCCCCAAACATAAACATAAATAAATGTTCTTAAGAGTATAATAAATTGTGTTATGTTCATAAAGTAGAATATAAGTCATCTGTAAAAAGAATGAATTACTTCTGCGATAATGTTAATGAATTTGGTGGGGGGAAAAACAACTTTCAGTACAACTCAATTTTACATGATGTGTGAAAAACTTAGAGGGCTAAATAATATAATATTTAAGGATTCTAACTATAAAGGAAAAATTTGTTTGCTTAATCTTTGATACAATCAATTAAAAATGTGGATAAAATCTATGTGGTTTTAACTAACATTTTGTGTTTAGGAGGTTCCTTAGTTATTTCGGGTTAAAAAAAGCTATCACTGTGACACCTCTAATACCTTGTAATTTGGCACCTTGTACCTTAGATGACACTGAAAATTCTCTGCCTTAGTTTCCCTTCTCTAACTTACTCTCTGTCAAGCATTTCCTCTCAGACCAGTGTTAATACAAACCTAAGCAAAAGTGCTCTCTAACCTTTTGAGAGGTGATCTGAGAATTCCAATATGGAATCTTATTATATTTTTCTTGCCCTGGAGTTGCGTGTCATTGTAGCATTGAACATAATATTCAGACATGCAGTTCTCTGTTGGACAGCTTTGGAGATGCATGAGCTGCATAGCTGTGGGAAAAAATGGTGCATTTTAATCCTGAGCTGTCTTCACAAGATGCTGCCATGGCCGTCGTACAGTGAAGCTCTAGACAGGGGCTCCAGAGTGTTTGTACTGGGTTTATTTGAACTCTCCGCTTTGAAAATTCTCCTTGTGAGAGGAAATTCTGTCCTTTCCTGAAATGTAGATTTGGAGTCTTGACACAAATGTGTACTTTGCTAAATTGTCTTGTACATTTACATGCCTTTTTTTGTAGCAATGTCTTGGTTTTGGAAATCTATTTGTAGTGGATGTATTCATTATTTGGGTTATGTTATTTATACACCTAAGAAATTAGGATACATTTTCATATCCCACATTTTATTTTCTAGGCCTTAAGTGCCTATTTTGAGTGACATTTATTATGTGTAACAGTTATATTTGGTTTGTTGAAGTGTTGTTTTTAAAAGATTACTAAAAGGAAATGTTATCAATACATGGGTAGCCCAGATTTCCTTTTATTTCTTTACTTATTTTGCTTTATGAAGCAAACTTCCATGCACATTATTAATTATCTGCTATTGAATGCTTTCAGTTCATTTTAAGAAGTAGTTTCATAAAAATTTAAAACTGAAAGTTTTCTTGATTTTGGTGTAAAATATACAGACCTTTCTGTTGTAATGTTACATATTATGTGTTTCTGAAAACACTGAAATTGTGCACAGCTGATGGGTCGCACCCAAAACATGCAAAGCTTTGTAATCAGAACACTAATAAAAATAAATCTTAATAAGAATACTAGAATATTTTAAAAGATATATTAACTGTTACATATAAAGAAATACTACAGTCGACTTAAGGTTAAAAAAAAGAGATGAAGGTAGCCTGGTGGAAGGGTGTTCAAGGAAGGGTTGAAGCTACAGGGTTATGGAGGCCAGAGTAAAATGCATAAAGATTTGCAGAGAAGAGTTCATTAAGTATTTTCAAGACAATGCGTGTGACCAGGCTGTGCCAAGAGGAAGAACATGGGTTGAATGAGAATTGTGTACAGTACTGTATTTTCAGCAGCTTGCTGCTTTCCACTGTGTTAGCTTGTTTGGGGTTCAGCTCTTATTATTTAGTAGTGCAAAGACATAGGCTGGGAAAAATCATGTACAAACAAACCAGTGTGACTTTCACATTGTACTAAAGTCTTTCCCCTACTTACCAGTGAACTAATTTGTGTTACAGAAAAGCTTAATAACAAAATAAACTGCTAAGAATGAGAGGTGGCTTCTGTTTTTGACTAGAGGTCTTTGATCAGCCTGTGACCTTTTTGTAATTTTGTTTCTTGTGAAATGGAAATACAACTAAAAAATAGTCTAACACAGTCTTTTCCCCCTTGAGTATATTGTTTTAACTTTAAACTGTAAAAATAATAAACACCTTAAAGAAAAACCGGAAAATATAACAAAGAAAAAAATTACCAAGTTACTAATATAAGGCACTGTTAGCTTTTTGTATATTTTCTACTTTTTCATCAGTTTTTAATAAGCTTTTTTGTTTACTTCACAATCTTCAAGACAGTCATTTTTAACGACTACTAAATATTAAATAGATGTGCTTTTACTTAGCTATTTCTCTATAATAAAATATGTAAGCTGGGGCTTCCCTGGTGGCGCAGTGGTTGAGAGTCTGCTTGCAGATGCAAGGGACACAGGTTCGTGTCCCGGTCCGGGAAGATCCCACATTCCGACCACAACAGTGAGAGGCCTGCGTATTGCAAAAAAAAAAAAAAAAAAAAAAAAAAAAAAAAAATATATATATATATATATATATATATATATGTAAGCTGTTTATAGTTTTACTGTTATCGTTCATAATTCTTGGATGAACAGGCGTGTGTGTGTGTGTGTGTAAAAGAGAGAAAAAGGAGAGAGGGAGAGAATATTTTCCCCTACATAGGATTATTTCACGGAATTATTGGGTCAAAGAATATGACATTTTTAATGATTCTTGGTACATACTGCCAGCTTGCTTTCCAAAATGGCCCTAGGTCCTTGCCCAAAATTGTGTATTATATATTTTTTAAACTTGATAATGGGCAACAATAGATATTATTATTTGTATTACTAGTATCTGTGCTTATCAGCCACTATGCTAAGTACATTACCATATTTAATGTCACATTTTTGTTTTGGTTTGCATTTCTTTAATCATCAATGAAGCTGAATGTTTTCTAATATATTTGTTTGCTATTTATATACTTATTTGTAAGAAAAGATCATTTGCCTATTTATTATGGTGGATTTAGTGTTCTAAGTGGATGGTGTTCTAAAGTATTCTACAAGGATAGTTTAGAAACAGCTTTTTTCTTTCGTTGAAAATACAGTAAGCATTAAAACCTTACTAAGAGAATGTCAGCCTTTCATCGTCAGTATTTGATTTTTTAACTTTGCTTGGCTATACGCTTTGTGTAATCTTTGGCACATTTGCTGCCATAGTATTGTCTTACATCTGAAAGTAATGGGATTTTATTCTAAACTTGTAATTCAGAGGAATAGTACATTTGCAGCCATTTGAATTAGTTTCTGATGAGACTATTTGTCAACAGTATCTGTTTTAAGTAATATTGCTAAAAATATATGTTCCTTAAGAAATAGAGTGTATTCTAATGGACAAAAAAACTTGAATCTTGAATTCAGCCTGGCTTGTAATTTTGGCTCCACTTTTTATTAGCTTTAGAATGGTAGGCAAATTACTTACTGCACTTCCATTTCCTCATTCATAACAGTGATTTCAGTTTTCCGATTGTTACTAGTGAGGATGTTTCCTAGCATTAATGATTTGTTTCTAAAATAAAATAGCTCTTAAAAGTAGGTAGGGGCTTCCCTGGTGGTGCAGTGGTTGAGAGTCCGCCTGCCGATGCAGGGGATGCGGGTTGCGGCTGGGCCCGTGAGCCATGGCCGCTGAGCCTGTGTGTCCGGAGCCTATGCTCTGCAACGGGAGAGGCTAATTATAAGTTCATTTCAGTTTGAAATAATTATAATTTGAGTCCCTGCTCATGCCCAACATTTTGTTATGATGTATTAGGAATACAAAAGCAAAAGGCTCTTACCTCTTAAGGGATTCACAGTCAAGAAAGGACCATACATAGAACTAAGTAGTAGTGTAAGTAGAGATAATGCATTTTAAAGCCCATAACATAGTGCCTGTAATATAATAAAATCTCAGTAAATGTTAGCCACTGCTATTTAGTTACTCTCTAATTTCTATATGTAATTGAAGATAAATGAATATAGGTGAAAAGGCAGAAGTGGACCATTAGAAATTAGTTATTCCTCTTTGAACACTGGGTGCTGAGAGTGTTTTCTGTTTGTTTTTTGTTGTTTAAAGGAAGCAAGACTTTCTTTAACCAATGAATTCTCAACCACTACATTTAAAAAATTCTCTAAGGGCAGAGACTATGATGGAAAAAATGAATAAGTTGGTCAGTTACATAGGACAGAATATCATCTCTGAAATATGTTGTGTACACATATGTGCACATGTGCATATGTTTATGTGTGCTTTTCTTAATTGATAAAAATAGAAACCAAATTTATTGTAATTTGAACTTTTCCTTTTTACAGTGTCTTAGCATGTCAAGTTATAGGTATAGATGAGAGAGATAGGAACTGGATAGAGAGAGAACAGTGAAAAGATTTTAAATGGATAGGATTGGGTCATTGGTATTCATAGGTGATATGTATACATATACTGTTACTGGGATAATATAGTGGCTAGAGTTTTGTTTCTGAGGTTAGTCTGCCTGGGCTTAAGTTCTGGTGCTTCCAGTTACCAGCCAGGCAGTCTCGAACAGGATGGTTAACCCCTCTGCATCATTTTCCCCAATACTATTGGGTTAATAGTAGTGCCTACTTTATAGAGTTTAATTGATAGTTAATTGAGATACAATATGTGGTACTTAGTACAATGGCTTACTCCCAAAATATTAATTGATGGATGCTATTGATAATTGTGTGTTCTGAGACTACATCTAATAGCTAACAGAATCCAGATAGACTGTTCTGCATCCAAAACTGACCAGTTTTCATAATTCTTAGAGTAACCTGCCAGCTATGTTTTAAATAAAATAAAATCCTGGGGGTACTTCTGTTATTTCACTTATGTAAGCATAAGAAGTTTGAATAGAATAATAGAAGATATAGGGGGTTTTTCACAGAATTCAGAAATGGAGGAAATGAGGTACCTTGAGGAACCATGGAAAATGAATTAAATAGCACATTAGTTCTGTCACTTTCCTTTTTGGTCAGTTATTCTCCCATAATAAGATTTTGAATTGAAGTACGTTTCAAAAGCAAAACAAAAGTCATTGAGAAAATAGAAATAAAAAAGGATCGTTTAGAAACAGCTTTTTTTTCTCCCCTTGAAAATACAGTGACAGTTCAGAATTTACTAAGAGAATGTCAACCTCTCACTGTCAGTACTTGATGAGATAATATAGAAGGAAGAGTTAAAAATACTGGAATTTAGGGCTTCCCTGGTGGCGCAGTGGTTGAGAGTCCGCCTGCCGATGCAGGGTACGCGGATTCATGTCCTAGTCTGGGAAGATCCCACATGCCGCGGAGCGGCTGGGCCTGTGAGCCATGGCCGCTGAGCCTGCGCGTCCGGAGCCTGTGCTCCGCAAAGGGAGAGGCCACAACAGTCAGGGGCCCGCGTACCGCAAAAAAAAAAAAAAAAAAAAAAACTGGAATTTACAAATAAATAATAAATTTATAGTAAATATAATTTTGCTAGTAACGAATTTAGTGATTAAGGAATGTTATCTTTTTAGTATGATATACTATAAAAATATTAGAAATTATTTATGGTATTTCAGATTTGAGGAAAGTTTATCTGGAATTATTATTTGAGCTTTATTTTAAATTTGGTTATTGTTTGTATTGAGCCATATGTATGACTGTTAATTACAGTGAAGTCATAGATCCATAAGATGAATAGATTATAGAGTTTTATAATTCAAAGAAATAATCTGTTCATTTTTAATAACAGCAAACATTACTTATTAGGTAGTTACTATGGCCTAGGGACTTTAATAAGTATTCAAAATACATTATTTAATTCTGTTAATATCACCTGTACATATTGTGCTATAGTGCTGCATTTTATTTGCAGTCATTTCAAATAACATGAAATAAGTTCTGTACCCTGTATAGTAACCTTTAGCATCTTTGTTATACAAATATTGTGCTTAAATATTATGTGGGATATTGATTGCAAAATTTCTCTGATTTGGGGGTGTTTAAATATGTATTTCCTTCTTCCATGAGTTTACGAATCTTAAGTATTACATTGACTGATAATTGTTTCTTTTGTTGCAGAACTGTAAGAGTAAATGGGTCCAATAATTGGAATGACTCCAGAAAAGAGAGCTGAAACTCCAGGAGCTGAAAAGGTTGCAGGATTAAGCCAGATTTACAAAATGGGAAGCTTGCCTGAAGCTGTTGATGCTGCCAGGCCAAAGGCCACTCTAGTGAACAGTGAGTCAGCAGATGATGAACTCACAAACTTGAACTGGCTTCACGAAAGTACTAATCTCCTAACAAACTTCAGCTTTGGAAGTGAGGGTCTTCCAATTGTTAGTCCATTGTATGACATAGAGGGAGATGATGTGCCATCCTTAGGACCGTCGTGCTATCAGAACCCAGAAAAAAAATCAGCAACTTCAAAACCCCCATACTCCTTTAGTCTTCTCATTTATATGGCTATTGAACACTCTCCAAATAAATGTTTGCCTGTCAAAGAAATTTATAGCTGGATACTGAACCGCTTCCCATATTTTGCAACTGCACCAACAGGCTGGAAGAATTCTGTTCGACATAATCTGTCCCTGAATAAATGTTTTCAGAAAGTGGAAAGAAGCCATGGCAAGGTCAGTGTTTATGAACATTGCTATATTTAGGGAGGTGGGGGAGAATTAACATGGAGATCTTAACATATGAGGAAATCAAAGGAAGACAAAAAATAGTCAATCAGATTACTTCAACTCGAGGTTAATTATATTCACCGTTTGCCTTCATTTGAGAAGTTTTTAAATTTCTTCAGTATTGATAGAAACTAGCAGAATTATTTTCAGTCTACTATAGGTACATAAATTAGGGTTTATTTATTATTATTTTCTCTTTTTTTAAAACTTTTAATAATTAAAGTATAGTTAATATACAATGTTGTGTTAGTTTCAGGTGTACAGCAAAGTGATTCAGTTATAATTAGTTTTTTTAATGTTCTAACTTTCTATTCTTAGTTTCTATAATGTTCTTGTCACTATATTTATGTATTATTCTTATTTATTCAACGTGACCATCTCTGCCTTATAATTGGAGTGTGGATCATTTACATTAATGTAATTGATATGGTTGGATTTAAATCTGTCATTACGTTATTTTTTTTCTATTTGCTGTATCTGTTCTTTTTTCCTTTTCTCCACTTTTCTTGCCTTTTTGTCAATTGAGTATTTTTTATGATTCAATTTTATCTCTTCTATTGCCTTACTAGCTACTCTTTTTTTTTTAAACTCGTTGCTATACAGTTTTCAGTATATATTTTTAATTTATCACAGTCTACCTTCAAATAATTTTAATTCACTTATTATCTGGCCTTTTACAGAAAAAGTTGACTAATCCTGATGCCCTATCTGGATCAATTCCTTTTTCCCAAGAAGTTGATTTAACATTTCTTATAGTTTGGGTCTACTAGCAATGAAATATTTTTTTAACCTTTTGGTGGGGGATGGGTATGGAATTCTAGGTTGACAGGGTTTTTTTAAAGTACTTTAAAGACATTACTCTCTTCTGGCTTGCATAGTTTCTGAAGAGAGGTCTGTTACGATTCTTATCTTTGTTGTTCTGTTTGTAATTTTTTTTTCTTACTATCTGTCTTCAAGATTTTTCTCTTTATCACTACTTTTTAGTAGTTTGATTATGATGTGCCTAGGTGTGTTCTTTATTTTTATCCTGCATTGGTTTTTCAGAGGTTCTTGGATCTGTGGTTTGTTGTCATTCATTAAACTTAGACATTTTTTTCCTCATTATCTCTTCACATATTTCTTGTGGTTCACCATCTACTTCTGGGCTCCAAGTAAAAATATATTAGACCATTTGCTATTGTCTCACCTGTTGGTTGCTCTGTCCCTCTTCCTACTCTTTTCTTTCTTTGTTTCAGTTTGGATAATTTCTATTGATCCTTCTATAGTTTGTGGGGGTTTTCTTTTGAATATTTGAATTTTATTTTATTTATTTTTTATACAGCAGGTTCTTATTAGTTATCTGTTTTATACATATTCGTGTATATATGTCAATCCCAATCTCCCGATCTTTCTATAGTTTTATTCTTTCCTCTATTGTGTTCATTCTGCTGATTAGCCTGATAAAGTTGTCTTCATATTTTTAAGTATTTTCATTTGCCTTTTAAAAAATAGTCACCATCTTTTTGTTAAAATTTCCCACTAGATCTTTAAGCATATTAATCATAGTTATAGTGTCTGTCTGATAACTTTAATATCTGGTCCATCTCTGGGTCTGGTTTTGTTGATTGTTTAGCTCCTGCTTTTGTGTGTTGCATAATTTGGGATTAAGTGGCAGCCATTGCTTGTTAAAGAATGGTAGAGACTGAGGTAAATAATATTTCTATCCAGAAATAGATATTCCTCTACTTCTGTCACGTTGTTAGTATGAACAGGTATTGGTCAATCTAGTAAATAATTGAACTGGGTTTGGGTTTTGTGGTTGTCATAGTTACCTTCAGTGTACCATAGTCTTCACATTCCTACAGAGATGGACTGTTGATACTTTGTACTTAGTGTGAGGCCTGGAATGTCAGGTGATTTTTCTCAGCATTTCTGCTCCAACTCCATCTTTCAGTTTGTGACACATTTAGAGGTGAGAGGAGTTGAATATTTCTCTCTGTACTCTTGCCCCTTCCTTAGCAATAGATTGCTCTTGCTTGTTACTTGGTGCAAAGTTCTTAGTGTGAACAGGGTGGGTTTCTCGGTTCTTCTGCTCCAGTTTTAGTCTTAAGCAGACTCTGTACACCTGTGCCTCAAGAGTGGGACTTTCCTTGTCTCCTCCACGAGCAGACAGTCTCTCCCATTTACTCAGAGTGGAGTCTAGAGCTGCACTCATCAATAGCCAATTACCTACATATGGCTAGTGGTTGGCATATTGGATAGCACAAGATAGGATATTTCTGTCATTGTATAAATTCCTACTGGACAGCACTGTTCCAGCACTCAGGCCAATTTCTTGCTCATTCCCATCATGGTGAGTAGATGTTGCCTAATATTAGTGGGAAGTTCTAGGTACAAGTGAGTGACCATTTCCCAGCAGCAGCAGATCTCTGCTTTGTATCTTTAAAGGATTTGGGCATGAACAGATTTCCTGCCCTTCTAATGGCATGTAGTATTGAATACATTGCCTAGTGTCAGTAAAATGTGAGGATAGCTGGGTTTTGTACTTTTCTCCCAACAGCAGCCATCCTTTCCCGGGGACTGAGGTGAGGAGTGTACTTTGCTTCTTTCTCAGTGGCAGACTGCTTTTGCTTCGTATGGAGCTTTGTCCAGGGTTTAGGCAGGTTTTGTGCCTCTGCCACAGTGACACCTGATCTCACCTTATGCTCATTCAGGGCCTGGAGCATGAATGGGCTTTGCCTGATATCTTTGCTCCAGCCTCAGACCGTGGTAGGTTCTGCACATCTGTCTCCATCTCCAAGGGTGTCTTCCTTCGGTCTCCTGCCTGCCTACAGTTTTGAGTATTTTTTTTTCTTGCCTTTTATTGTGACTGCCACTTCTTCCATGCTCTACCAAATGTGAAACTGTTCATATGTTTCGTCTCTCCTCACAGGACCTGTCATACTTCAAAATTCAATTATTTCTGTTGTCTTGCAGTCTTAGATCTCAGATAGGCTCATAAAAAATTATGGTTATATAGGCTATTTTGTTTTTTAATTTTTTTAAAAAAAATTAATTAAAAAAAATTTTTTTGGCTGTGTTGTGTCTTCGTTGCTACACATGGTCTTTCTCTAGTTGCGGCAAGCAGGGGCTACTCTTCGTTGCAGTGCGCAGGCTTCTCATTGTGGTGCCTTCTCTTGTTGCGGAGCATGGGCTCTAGTCGTGTGGACTTCAGTAGTTGTGGCACACCGGCTCAGTAGCTGTGGCTCGCGGACTCTAGAGCTCAGGCTCAGTAGTTGTGGCGCATGGGCTTAGTTGCTCCGCAGCATGGGGATCTTCCTGGTCCAGGCTCGAACCCGTGTCCCCTGCATTGGCAGGCGGATTCTTAACCACTGCACCACCAGGGAAGTCCTGTTTTTTTCTGGTTAGGCTGGAAGTGATGTTCTTTTATGGCTTTCTATACCCCAAGTGGTAGCAGAAATCTCCTATTCTTATTTAGAATAAAAGTTAAAAGGACAAGTACTTATATTTTTTGGTAACTGAAGGATTTTATAGGACAGTGCTGTTCAAACTTGAATGTACCTACTGATCATCTGGGAATCTTGTTAAAATACTGATTCTGCTTCAGCAAATCTAGGATGGGGACTGAGGCTCTTTCATTTCTAACAGGCTCCCGGGTGATCCTGATGCCTCTAATCCATGGACACACCCTGGGTAGCAAGACATTTGGACACATCATCATCTTAGAACTAACTTAAAGGAGCTTATTAGTTATCTATTGCTATGTAATAAATTGCTGTGTAACACATTCTCTACTACACATGGAATATTTATGAAGGCCTACTATGTGGTTAGGCCATTAAACAAAGCCTTAGCAATTTCAAAGGATCAGTCTCTGTTACAGCCAGCCTCCAAGATGGCCCCCAAATGAGCCCCACCTTCTGGTATTTGTGCCCTTGTGTAGTCCCCTCCAATACTGCGTAGGGCTGACTCGTGTAACCAAGAGGATATTGTGGAAATGATGGAGTGTGCCTTTTGAATCCAGGTTATAAAAGACATTATGGTTTCCATCTTGGATTCTTGGCTGATTAGTTCTGTGGGAAGTCAGCTGCTATATCATACAGACACTTAAATAGCCCTGTGGAGAGGCCCCTGTGGCATGGAAATGAGGCCTCCTTCCAATAGCCATATGAGTGAGCCATTTTGGAAGCAGATCCCCCTGCCCCAGTCAAACTTTCCTTTCAGATGACTGAAAGCATTGGAAATTTTGGATGTATCCTTTCCACCATGCATTGTAAGATTTTATTTTTTGAACTGTATCCTTAATTCTTTTCTAGTTTTAGACCTATTGTGTTTATGCTTATGATGGGATGTAAAAGGGGAACTGTCTACTAGATATTTAGAAATATGATACAGGAATGGTAGTGACATTATGGTATTAAAGCTCTAAGTTTAAAAGCCCTCAGCACTGATTTTCAGTAGAAGAGTATAGGAAAAGTATGGTATAATGGAAGCCAGGGAGAGTCAGTTTACGTGTGAATGAGCAACAGTGTCAAATGCTGCAAAAAAAACTTGAAAATGATTAGCTAAGAAGTGATTGAGACAAATAGCAGCCAAAAGATTAGAATTAAAAATATATGAACAGTGGTTATTTCTATTGTGGCCACTTTCGAGCTACCAACATTATGTCATTAAATGCGAAGTGGATAGGGGATGTTTACAGTCAGCAGCACACCGCTGTATGTAAGGAACACATACAATCCAATAAGAAAAAGAAAACCTGATAGGAAAATTGACAAGAATATGAACAGGGGGTTCACAGAGGAGGAAATACACATGGCCATAAACATATGCAGAGATGTTCATCCTCTCTAGCAATCAGGGACATACAAATTAAAAGAACAAAAAAACAGTTTTTACCCATTAGATTGCAAAATTTTTTAATGTTTTATTAGTTGAGGATATGGGGAAATAAATCAATATCAATAGTTTCTCACCATTAATAGGAGTGTAAATTAGTATGACCATTCATGAGGGCAACTTGGCAGTAGTTATTAGAATTAGAAACGTGCGTATCCTTTGATCTAATGGATCAGATGCGGATTTCTCCCCTTAAGTAAAACTCATACTTGCACACAAAGAGATGCATTCAATGTATAAGAATATTCATTGTGGTAAAGTTCTAGAACAATATGTCTAATGTGGTATAATTTGTATTAGTGATCAAAAGTGATTTGTTCTTGTCCCTAATTTTTAATTGTATGCATTATTTATATAATTAACCTGAGCGTTTTTGAATCTTTAGAGAAAGAAAGGAGTTAAGGAAGTGAAAGCTAGTGAATGAGAAAACATACAGTCCAGATTTCAGGGAGAGTGTGATAAAGAGAAAGAAATTATCTTATGAGCTAATAAAGAATATGAGACTAAATACAGAAATTATAATACATTGGCACAAAAATTAGCCAGCTATTGCCACAGGTCGGGGTGAGAGGGAAGGAACTGGTAGGTGATGGTCTTCACGAAAATCAATGGATCACTTTACTTAAATGTCTGAAATTTGGCCAGAAAGTGATACATTCAAGTGGGATTGGGAAGGCTTGTGAATTTCTTTTTTTTTAATTTATAAAATACTTCTTGAATCAATGCCTCAAAATGACAGTATTTCTCTTCCAATCGGCAAAAGGCAAGCAAGTTATACTTACTTCCATTAGATGCTAGAACTGAATTTGGCAACCTTGAAAGCACTTTTCTGATGAAAGCTGTTATCTAGAGATGGTAATCTCACAAAAGAAGACAAGATTGACAAAGGTCCAGGTCAAACTACAAATTGTTATTGATACCCAGCCAACTGGTATAGCAGTTTCCTATCCTCATCCATACCATAGTTACCACTCTCAAAAGATGGGTCTAAAAATCTTGGCTTGGCATTTATCTGTCTCAGAATTTTAAAATTACAAAAGCTAGACATGGTGGGTTTTTTGTTTTTTTGTTTTTTGTTTTTGTTTTTTTGTTTTTATTTGTTTTTATGTCTTAAATGTTAACACTGAAGTCTTAAATCTGCTTTTCTAACTTTTTGTAAAAGCCAAACTAAAACAGTTAATGGAGACTTTAACTGGGAAACATGAAATTAGAAGTTTTCCCTGGTTTAGTACAATTTTAGTCTGTACGTTTTTGTAGCCGTGATTTGCTTCAATAGCTAAATCCCAAGAAAGGAAGTCATGCAAGCCACCATAAAAGCTCACACTATAAGCAAGAGTTATGAATGCCCTTTTAAATTTAGTGGTTTTAAAAACCACTGGAAAAGGTAGTCAAGGGGAGAAACTATTAAAATGTACAGGGCAGGTACATAAAAACATTTCAGGAATAGGGAACATTGTTTCTTCTCCCAGTTTCCTTTACAACTTCCATTAAGATAAATCTTTTAAAATTTCAATTCTTAATATATTCCTCATTTCTTCAAAAGCTTCTGTGGTTCTTTACCAAATAAGTCCAGAAGCCTTAGAGTTCCAAAATGCAAAACAGTACATGAGAGAATGCACATTTCCTGTTTCCATTGCACAAAAAATGTGTCTTGTAATAGGCAAATTTATTTTTAAACAATACTTCTAAAACTCTTTATTACTTGTGTTCCATCATCTAAGCACAACTTAATAAAGAAGCAAAGTTTTTAAGTGAGACTTAGATTACAAATAAGTTTTTTGCTCTAGACTCTAACACATAGATTAGCAAATACATAATTTTATCTTGTTACTGATAGTTAGTGAACAGACCCAGTGAACGGAAGTGCTGCCATGGTAACATAAACCAGACTGTTATTTGGAGAACTTACTCAAGACACTTAACTGCCCTGAACTACAAGTTTTCAGTACTAGTTCTTCCAATTTGCTGTTTCAAAGAAATAGCAGTTCTGAAAAGATCAAAATAATTTGCAGTTCTCTCACAAGAGAATTTTAAAAGTAGATTTGAACTAAACAGCTTCTAGGAGTATAATCTCAGGAATACCAAGATAGAACATGGTTAGAATTATTAAAATAATTGTCTTAGTCAATATATGAAAAATAATTCATGCATATCTTTTCTGTATGAAACTGAAGTGGTTTTGGGGCAAAGGATGTTGTGGGTGCTAACATTTTAAAGTTTTATTTCCCAATCTTCAAAACACATTTACCACTTAGGCCAAGTGACTGAAAATATATCTAATTTAAGATGTTCCATCACTTAATTCAAAACTACATTTGTAAAATTTGACTTCCTTTGGAAAAAAATTAAAATTTCAGATACTTGTTTAGTGTACTTCATGTGATATCTTGCTGCTGTAGGCCAGAAAAAGTTTCACCTGATAGTATGGTATGTTTCTTACTATATTACAGTGTGATTTGACACCCATGGTTTTTCTTTTCCAATACATTTAAGTTGCTAGGATGTTAAAAACTGCCTTATACTCAATTACCATACTTTTCCTCAGACAAGAATGTTTTTCCTTTATCAATTTAATTCATCTCTTTTTTTTTCTAACTTTTGTCTCTTCAGAATTAATTGATTTTTGTTCTTATTGTTGATGTTTTTAAAAACTCCCTCATCTCTTAGAAGAGGAGTAGGAATATATTGTTATTAAGCCATATGCACTTACTATTGATATATGCCAATTTCAGTATAATCTCTTAGTGTTCACTTAGTTTGCAGCTCTATGTCGCTTACATATAAATTACCTTATTTGACTCTCATCACAACTCAATGAAGTGGCCTGTTTTTTTAATTCTACAGATAAAATATGAGAGGACACTCTTAGAGATTAAGTGATTTGTCCACTATCAAGTAGCCAATCAATAAGCAATGATTAGCACCTCAGTTTGAAAACATGTGAAACAGTATTCTTGCCATTATGCCATTCTGCTATAATAGTTACCACATGATATTTAGAGATAAAAAAGCCTCAATAATAGGCTAATGTTACCTTGAAAAAGAGTTCAGGAAATGGAAGCACCCTGGAATTTATCACATTAAATCTTCAGCAATGATAATAGCTTATATCATATAGGATTTTATACAAGCAAAAAGGAGTAGGGGAATAGGACACAGGTCAGTTTTATTGTTGTCTATATAATTGTTAATGTTGTGAAGTGTAATTCAAATTTTAAGAAAGGTTTTTTTAGATGTTGGGGGTAGGAGTTTATTAATTAATTTATTTATTTTTGCTGTGTTGAGTCTTCGTTTCTGTGCGAGGGCTTTCTCTAGTTGTGGCAAGCGGGGGCCACTCTTCATCGCGGTGCGCGGGCCTCTCTTGTTGCGGAGCACAGGCTCCAAATGCGCAGGCTCAGTAGTTGTGGCTCACGGGCCTAGTTGCTCCACAGCATGTGGGATCCTCCCAGACCAGGGCTCGAACCCATGTTCCCTGCATTAGCAGGAAGACTCTCAACCACTGTGCCACCAGGGAAGCCCCAAGAAAGGGTTTTTGAAATAGCAAAGGTGTAATATAATAACAAAAATTAGTAACAGTTTGAATCTCACTAATCTTGTGAGTTAGTTCTGAGGAAGTTTTGTACATCATGGTGGGAGGGGGTCAGGTTATACCTTATATTTAATTTTTGACATTTGTATCTTCAAGAGATTAAATATCTTCAAAAATATTTATTGAAATTTAGTATAAGTAACTAGCGGAATAGAAACAAAAACAAATTTGCATGCTATTAGACTGGAAGAAACAGGAACAATTTTTAAAACTACAAAGAAAATGAACATAAAATATAACAATAGTAGTAGCCAATGTTTGAGTGCTTTTGTGTCTGGTAGGTACTGTTTTATATATATTTTGAACATACTAATATACAGAGAACATAGACATTTTTCTAAAGGTTACACAGCTGTTAAGTGACAGAGCCAGGATTCCAAAATAGGTTTTCTTCCTCCAAGGCTTGTACTCTTAACTTCTGTACAAGTAGTGTTTAGCTCTGGGGCAGTGTGGGATGAATTTGCAATTGGACCTCCTCTTTGCATGGCTATAGGGTTTTGTATGTAAGCTGTAGGTAGATGTGGTACATTTGTAGGGATGTGCATCTAGTCAGACTGTTCAGGATGTATAGGTAGGGATGGATGTTCAGCTAAAGAAGTAGGAAAGATACATCCTGAAGGAAGAGTTTGCAGGTGATCTTACAGCTCCTGAAGTCCTTCAGTTATTTAGTTTGACTAGCTCGCCTAGTGTGTGTGGCATTTGACCATACCCACTTAGTTTTTATATAACTGTGTTTCTTATACCTTTTATTTACTAGATAATCTGTAATTGTAGTTTGGATATCTTTTTAATACAAGAGTGTTTATAAATTTCCAAGTGGTCAGAGAATTTTGTTGTTGGGATATTTTTTTTTCTTTTTATGCTACAGTGATCTTTAAAGGGTAATTTATTTTTCTTCATGGTCCAATCAATGTTTGTAGTTTTTTCTGTTAATATTTGAAAAGTATACTCTCCAAGAATTCATTAATTACATCAGTGTTTTTCATAGGTGTTCCACAGAGCACTAGCTTCCTCAGATGTTTCCTGGGAGAAAGAGGTTCTGTGTCAAATAACTTTGGGAAACTTCTTAAAACAGGTTTAATTAAAGCAGGACTGTTTAGGACCCTTAATCTGCTAATATGTAATGTAACCTTCTAAGAAGGAAAGAGGTAAAATACTCAGCATTTTTCAAACCTATTTGAAGGAATTATCTGATAGCCTGGCCTCTCCCCTTGCACATTAGATCATTTTCGTGAGATTCTTCAGGTATGTTGTCTACTTACCTTCCTGGTAAGCTGTTCCTTCATATTCGGGGAATTGTGGAGCAGGTAAGCCAGTCTTTCAGGCACCTGCCATTTGCAATTTAGTGGGCACTTCTGTTATATTTTCTCTAGTTTCCAGAAATCATACAAATTGTATTATTTTTAGATTCTAATGACTATTTCCATGAAATCTGGGCTCGTGTGTCCATTACCATATTATCCAGAAGTTCCTCGAATGTTGTAACTTAACCATCTTGAGGGAAGCGTTGATACTTCTTCCTCTTTTTTATCTTTTACAGGAGTCTTTTCCATGCCTCAGTTTTTGACTTAACTACTCTCTGAGACTTTTGCCATCTTTTCATTAAATTGTTTGCCTTGAATATAAACAGTTTAAATGGGAAACTAAACACTAGTGTTAATGCCATAAAAAATAAAGTTATTTTTATATGCATCACCTAATATATTGTTTAGCACTTTTGGGAGAATGACACTACCTAATCTTTTCTTTCTTTAACAGTAATGATAAGGGGTAACATTTGTTGACATCTTAGCATGTGGAGGGCCACCTTGTACAGCCCTTCATGCTGTTCTCTGCACAGCTTGGTGTTGTATCATTCTCACAGAATGTGATGTGAATGCCATGTCCTAGAGTTGTACAGTCCTGTGGCCCTATGTGCCATGCAATGTGCAGAGTACTTTATGCATAATGTAATCCATAGAACAAACCTATGAGGTAGGTACTGTTATTATCCATACCTTACAAATAAGGGAATAATGGCCCAGAGAAATAGAGGTTAGTTAACCTTCCTAAAATTACACAGCGGGTCAATGGCAGGGCAGGGGATAGGAACCCAGGCAGTCTGCCTCTGGGGCTTTTAGTCACACAGTCCATTCCTAGCAAATTTACTTCAACTTTTGCATTGTATTCAAAAGGTAATATTGGGGTTTTTTCCCCACACACATTTATTAAAACATTCAGACACTGATTTTGTGTGTCTTAAAGTTCCAGGTTACTAATTCTTATATATTTTATTCTAGGTTAATGGAAAAGGCTCCTTATGGTGCGTTGATCCAGAATATAAACCCAACCTTATGCAAGCACTGAAGAAGCAACCTTTTCCCTCAAAATCAACATTTTACAGCCCTCCTGCATCACCACAAAGGTACATGATCTAACATGTAAATGTCAGCTGTGATATATAAGATTTCATTATATGAGATGGAGAAACTTAGAGTTGTAGTGTTTTTGTGTTTTTTAATTATATAGAGATTTATGAATAAGACATTAGCGTAAGGCATTTTTACTTATAGTCTAACTTACTAGGAAACAGGATGTTGGATAAGTGAGAACATAAATTCTGGAAAATGTAGTTAATAATATTCTAACTAATCTCTAAAGACAGTGATAATATGATTTCAGGTATAACCTGAAACCTTTTTGTAAAGGTTAAACCATTTAAATTGTCTGCAGTGCTAATGCTGACCTGAAGACATGGGCAAGTAAAAGTATATTTAAAAATTTTTAAATAAGGTGATTAAATTTGTCATTGCAGCATTTTTATATACATATTTATATTTCTTTTTCTATTTTAAGTTTTTTTCCTTCACAACATGTTTAATATTAGAAAATTATGTTCAAGTCTCAAATTTTTAAATGTTGTCAAGTAAAATAATGCTTTGGAGTTTTTTATTTGTTTTGTTTCTGCTGATAAATATAATTATGATTTTCCTTGGCTTCTGTTTTCTCAGTGATCAAATTGATCTTATAGCTCAATTTGATCTTATAGCTTTCCAATTTTAAGTTAAATCTGAAAATGATATGATGTCCTTAAATCTGATTGTTTCCTTTTCTTAAAGAAACCTTCAGAATCTTTTTTTAAAATTCTATTACATATATTCATTTTAGTTAAAAATGACAGATTTTGTCAAGATACTTTTAAGGGTAGTCTATAAAAAGTTTTTTAAGCTTTTTAATAAAATAATACATGGCAATTTTGAAACATACACAAAAGTAGGGAGAAAGAGTGAACTCCCATTTGCAACAGTTATCAACATTTCATGTGTTTACTTTCTTTAAGTATTATTAGATGACTTTTAGAGGAGTGTTTATAGCTGAGATACAGTTAAAAAAATTAGTAAGACTAAAGTTGAAATGTCAGCAATATATATACATGTGTACTCATTGAGATTTAAGCTTATCTACCGTATTAGTAGATTAGAAGGATCATTGTAAGAAGAACTGGTTTATCCTTATGAAATGAAACCTAGAAAAGACGTTATCAGAGTTTATATTCTCATTGTTTGGGAGTTGATACCTTCTTTAATGTTGGTGCTTATGAGATGTCCTAGTTAAAAAAAATAATAGTTTAGAAACTAATGGTAAGTTCTGCTGATGGTCCTTTCATGTTTTATTTAGCAATGTTATTTTTTATTAAAATTAAATGGGAGAATTGGCACTCTTTTTCATATACCATCAAAAATACACTTTCCTGTGCCTTTGATATGATGTATTTTCATGTTTATATTTTTTAGCTTTATCATATGTTTATATGTTAAATAAAGCTGATTTTGTGGTTTAAAAACAGGTAGATAAAACAGCATAAAGATTATAATCTTGACTTTAAAACATTACCTTAATATTTTTAGAAACATTTTCTCTTTATCATTGTTTGGCAAAATGACAGTTCCATCTGACACGACATTGTGTAGCCCTTTCATGTCATAATTGGTAAGTCTGAGGAAGAGAATGATCTATAGAATATGTAAAACTGTGACTAAGAAATAGACTTTTAATTTGGTTAGCAAAACAGATTTTTTTTTAAATACTATCAAAAATTCCAAAGAAGAGAAATAGTTTGTCCCAAAAATGTCTTAATTTTTGGAACTAAAAAAACAAAAACAAGAAAAAAACCACTCGTCTTTTTTCATGAATATAGAAAGTTTAATTTGATACCGATATTTATTGATTAGGAACTTATCTGTTTTTTGTCATCACCATACAGTCTTCCTTAAACATTGTTTTGATAAACACTTTATTTCTATAGTAACACCTGTATTAATATCATATCAAACTTAGGCATCCAATACAAAATCAAACAATAACTATTACGTATTGTCTATTGTTCCGGGCATTTTAAATTCATTATTCTTATTTAATTATCACAGCAACCCTATGTGGGAGGTTTAATTATTCCTGTTTTACAGATGAAGAAACTAAAAGATTAATTATTTTGCCTAAGAACCCCCAAGTAGTTGTGATTTAAACTTGGATCTTATGCTCTTTCTGCTTTGGCAGACTCTTCCTAAACTGAATAGTATTAGCAAAGAAAACAAGGTAAAAATAGTTTGTGTTTTTTATTGTACAAATTAGTTGTATTTGTAACTAAGTTCTATAAAATGTGAAATAAAGATCTTTTATAAGTATGCTTGTCTTATCTCTTTTTCAGTGGTTCCTTATCACCTCACTACTTAAGCTCTGTACTCAAGCAGAACCAGGTGCGAACTCTCAAAGGTATGTGAAAGATCAGTATTTTAAATCATAAAAACTCAGATCAAAAATCAGAATTTTTGTTTAATTATTTTTTAATTATAAAAGTATTAAATGTTCATTGTAGAAGTTTTGGAAAATAAACACATTTATAAAAAAGAAACTAAAACTTACCCTTTATTCTGCTGTTAACTTTTTAATTGGGGTATACTTGATGGTATACTTGATATTATATGTTTCAGGTGTACAACATAGTGATTCACAATTTTTTAAGGTATACTCCATTGATAGTTATTATAAAATATTGACTCTATTCCCTGTGTTGTACAACATATCCTTAAAGCTTATTTCTTTTATGCATAGTGGTTTGTACCTCTTAATCCCCTACCCCTATCTATCTTGCACCTCTGCTGTTCACATTTTAATATAATTGCTTTGGTCCTTTTTATGCCTTTCACATGAGTAGATATGTTTGCGTGCATGCACATACATGCACATACACCCCCCACCTCCCACACACACTTTTTCTCCACTGGGATTATACTGTGTATACTGTTTTATATCCCTGTTTTCATTTCCTTTCATGTATACTTTTCCTTGAAAATAGGGAAATATTTCTTAGAAATGCCCGCAATAGAGAATTATCTTTTTAAGTCTGTCAGACTAGAATAGAGGTTGACAAACTATGTCCCATGGGCCAAATCTGGCCTGCCACCTGTTTTTGTACGGCCTTTGAGTTAGGGATGGTTTTACGTATTTCTTTTATAGGTTAAGTGTAAAGAACTATAATTTAGAAAGCAATAAGTTAACTTTTAGAATTTTGTAGACTTTTAAAAAGTAGGTCAAAATTCTGAAATTGCAGTTTCCCCCCCCTGCTCATAGTTAGTATTACAGGTTAGTGATATATTAACATAAGTTTTCCATTTTCCTGTTACCTGCATGAGTAAATGTGCTCTCTTTACATTTAGGTATTGCTGAAACTTCCTTTATCTTTTTATTGCCTCAGTGAGTTCTGACCCTTAGTCTTTTAAGCTTAGTTCATATACGCATTTTGAGAACATTTTCTCCTTTGAATTCTGGGGTTTATTTGGAATTTCTTCTTGCTCTTGTTCTATTCCATCCAAATTCTTCTTCTTCCTTTGGGGAGCAGCTTCCACAACTAGAGCATAGGTACTTCTTCATCTAATGAGTTTACATCTCTCGTGACTGCTAACACCTTACTTCCCTCCATCTCTATCATTGTGAGTCTTAGGCCTATTCCCTTTCTAGTAATTCACTTGGTGGGGAGGGTGATTGGCATTCTGTCAACCAGTGCAAGTCTATCCTGGAATAGAATACACAATTCTCATGAGTTTTAACAGGAAAACGTAATACCACACAAAAACTTAAGAAAATTTATAATTAAATCAGGTTGCTCTAGCACATATTCATAGACTTCTGAGGAAATTTGCTTTTTCATAACTCTTGATATTATTTCTAGGGTAAAGTTTGAAAAATACAACGATAAATCGATTAAACATTCAACTGTTTATTCTACAAGTACTTTTTGAATTCCTCCATTGTGCCAAGCATTGAACTGGGTGCTTTGGGATATGCAGAGATGAAAGAGACCCAGGCCCTACTCTCAGAAAACATACAGTTTAATTGAAGAAGGTTGACTAGAATTATGCAGAGTACATTGGGAGAAAAGGAAGTGGGTGGCAAATTAAGCTTAGAGGTGGGTCAGGAAAGGCCTCTTAGAGAAGAAACTGTGATGCTTGAGCTCTGGGCCTCAGAAGTTGGGAGGATATTTCTGGGTAGAGGTGTGGTGGAGGACAGTTGCTGGGAACTGCAGGTCGGTAAGTATGGCTGAAACCTCAGAGCATAGAAGAGGACCAGGTAGCCTCGGTCCAGTGGCTGTAGATGTGATCGTTTAGTGTGGGCAAGGCAAATGAAGAAGTTTAAGCAGGCATTAGCCAAATCAAGGAGAGCTTATTTAGCATAATGAGTTTGAACTTCTTCCTATAACTATAACATTAGTTCGCATTGAGTTCCTGACTGTGGTGTTTCGCATGCATTACAGCAACTCTTTGAGGTATTGTTACCCTCTCTTACAAATAAGGAAACTGAACTTTGGAGAGATTAAGTAACTTTCTCAAAGTCACACAACTAGTAAATGGTATAGAAGGAACTCTGATTTCAGAGCCTGCACTCCTACCAGATATTAGGCGTTGGAGGAACTGCTGAAGGTCTTTAAAGAATGAGATGATATTGTCAGTTTTGTGTTTTGTAAAGATCACTGAAGTTTCATTGTTGGCTCCAGTATTAGAATCCAATATAAGATTCATCTGTCACTTCACAGAATCGTCTTTTTTAAAGTCTAATCTTTTTTGCTCATCTTGCTAATAGCTATTTTACAGTATTGTATAGCGGGCAGCAGGAGGCACAGGAATCTCATACTGAGATAGCAAAACAAAACCTGTTTTTGTCAATATTTGGTGTGGGTTTGGAGTAAATTCATCTGTTTAAAAATATTTAACGAGCGCACTTGTGTGCTGGGCACTGTTCTAGGCCCCAAGGATATATCAGTGAACAAAGAAGACAAAAACAGAACTATATTCTAGTTAGTAAATTTTAGTATTTATACTTGAGCACTAGCATACTACAAGGAAATATGAAACTTAGACAGTTAATGATGAAGTTAGGGGCTAAGTGCATATCTAAGTTCAAATTTAAGGTTACAAATTAGCATAATTTTTATCTTAATTGAAATGAAAGTAAACTGGTGGTCCAAGCAGCTTAAAGTCTTAGTAATTTTTTGAAATCGCTCTCCTACTTTAAAGAATCACGAGAAACAGCTTCTCTGTTTGGAGGCTCTGTAAATGTGTATATTGGTTTTGATAAAGGCAGTAAATCCTAGTATATTTATTACTTAGCTTATAACCATTTAAATTCTGCCTCTGGTTCTCATATCATTCCTTAAGCAAATGGACTGAGAATCAGATGATAGAAACTTATTTGTCTTATTATAACTCTCACATAGTTAAGACTGATGTCTTTTAAATTTTTTTCTCAATTATTATTAATAATTTCTTAGCATCAAGGCTAAGAAAATATAAACCAGGAGGCATAAATTAACACTTTTTAGGGAGATTTATTTGAACCAGTTATTAAATCAGTAGCATATTTTGAACTCCAGTCAGAACTATGAAGGATAAAAAGGGAAGTAATATGACTTTTAACTAAGTTGTTGTTGTTATTGTTTAACTCACTGTTTTGATGGCTCTAATGACAAATGACTGTAAACTAGAAGTGAATTATAGGATTAAACTAAATAGTGTCAGAGAAAATATATACAAAAGACTTTATAAACGAACCAAATTTTCATTCTTCATGAACTGAATATGTTAAATAATATAGCTAATAGTATGTTTATTAAAACCACAGCGCCATCTTTAAAACAGCATGAAGTACTTACTAATGAAAAAAAGCATTATGAAGTGTGTTCAGTTGTGACAATAAACAAATAAGTCTTAAGTTTAATTTTAATACCAAAACTGATTTGGTACTGTAAATAAAAATTGTTTGTAAAATCTACACAGACAGTTTTTGTTCCAAGAAGTTCAAGATTGTATTGATAACCAGGTGTTCTTGATTACCGAGTGTCTGCGATCATTTCTCTGGTGCTTATTTTAACACTGAAGTTAAACTTTTTTTTAGTTAATTGGCAAGGCATTGTGGGAAGCATACTTAGCAAATGGTCTGAACCAAACAAATCAGATGTAGATAAAATCCTTTTGCAAAGAAGTTTTTGCAAAGAAGTAATTTCATGTGGGAAAATTCAAATTAATTTGCCTGTAACAAATTCCTACAAGAAATAAGGGTATTTAAGGAACACTTTTCCTATCATTCTACTATTACAGAAACAGTACCTAATTTTTTTATTATTTTAAGAAAGGAAATGGTATTCATGCAGCTTTCTTATTTTGTCAGGATAAGTCTCTTAATCAATTTTCTTTAGTTTTAGGTATTGTATTTCAGAAATTAAGAATGTTTTATAGGTGCTTCATTTATGAGATTAATAAATTTCCTGAAATTGTTTCCTCATTATAATGCATTTCAGTATTCGATTCTCTCCCTCACTACCACTCCCTTTTTTTTTTTAAATAAAGTTGGAAACAAGGTAGATATTTAATTATTTCATGGAGCAGGAGTCTCTCTATTAGTATAATGCCATGCAAGTTGTGCCCTGCACAAGGACACCTGGCTGAGGCAGTGAATGGGCTTTGAAATCAGCCCGCACTCCAGTCCCCAAGCTGTGTGCCTTGGTATAGGGAAACATTCACCTGGAGGCAAGGTTGTTTTGTTTTTTTTTTTTTCCAGTTCACACAGATATACAATATGGGCTATAGCTGTACTTTTTTTTCTTCAAAGACATGTTAGAATACTGAACTCTATCATATTGTAGTCAGGTCTCATTCTGAAAGATAGGAATTGCAGAGGTCTTTGTTTTGCTAGCCTCTGTGGCTGTGGCATGTGGGAATCACTGATTCAAATTCTTTTTAACTTGCTGTTTTTTTCTGCCTGAAATGCTTTTCCTTTGGATGTCTTCATGGTTTCATTCTCTCACCTCCCTGAGGTTTTTGCTCAACTGTTACCTCTCCTTGAGGCCTTCCCTAACCTCTACTTAAAATTGCAACCACCTTTCCCCTCATTCTCTGTCTCCCTTCCCCCTTAATTCTTCTCCCTAGTGTTTTTCACTCTGATATACTGTATTTCTTTGTGTTATGAGAGGTTAGGGATTTTCCTGTTTTGTTTTCTGCTATGTTCTCACAGCCTAGAATGATGTCAGCCTCATAACAGGACACTCTATTGAATGAATAACAGAATAGAGAATTTCCAGTATACTCGGTAATTTTCTACAAAATTTCCTACTCTAATTATAGATGCTTAGTAAGTATTAAGGGATGATGATAGAGTACAAATTGAAGGCCTGGGTTCTGGAGGTAGACTGCACAGGTTTAAATCCCACCTCTGTTGTTCTTCGAGGCCCATCTTTGTCCATTTTCTAAGTTAATAATACTTAGAACATGCCAAGGACTCTGTAATTTGGTGGTAATCAGCTTAATCTAAGGAAAGGAGGGAGGGCAAAGATGTAATATATTCTTTACACATTTATCAAGGAACCACTATTTGTTCCAGGCATTATGGAACATAAAGAGGATAGGACATGATTCCTGTCTTAAGGAAGCTGACAGTCTATTTGGAAAGACATTGATCTAGAGACTCTGATTCATGAGATCACATTTTATTCAAGGGAAAAGAGTATATAGTATTATGTGCTCCTTCATAGCAACAATCTTCTGATTTACTTAAGCCTGTTTATTAAGGTCAAAAACATTTCCTGCCTTCACAGAGTTTATGGTCAAGATGAGGAGAAAGCAAGTCACTATCGTCATGAATTTATTATCAAAAATAACTTTATAATTAGATATTACAAGTAAAATGCAAAACTTTGGGGTAATAAAAATTTTCCAGCTTTGAGATATAGAAATGGGGGATTTCATATCAGTCTTGTTTTAAACTTATTCTTTACAACCTAAAATTTATAAACATTTTCTAACTTTTCCTTCACATTTTAGAGTATACCATTTTACTTTTATTCAGTCACGATTGTTCAGACTAACAGAGATGGCCAAGATGGAGAGGGGTGAACTTTTAGTACAGAAGTAGGTATGAGAGCATAATGACCTCTGGAATAGAACCTGCTGATTTTACCAGCCTTTTAAAACCCATTTTTCTTATAGAATATCCATAATTATGTTAGCTCTTGAGTATTATATAAATCTGTAGTACTTGTAGGCTTGTATATAATTAAGACTAAAGTATTAATATTTTTGTGTTTTCTTGGCTAATTTAATCTGTTTAAGGGCAATCCTTATTGAAATGCAGGTCAGGTTCTTATTTTCATTGTGAATAATTAAAGAAGAGAACTTTCATTATCTCTAGTACCTCTTAATTCTCCTTTATAATAGACTCTGTTTTATAAAGAACATGAATATTATCACTCTTTTCCTTTTTCAGAATCTGATATTGACGCTGCCACTGCAATGATGCTTTTAAATACTTCTATAGAACAAGGAATTTTGGAATGTAAGCAATCATGCTTTTCTTTTTAAAATACATTTTTTGTGAGTGCCTTTCAAATGTCATTTTTTTAAAAAATATTTATTTATTTGGCTGCTCCAGGTCTTAGTTGCAGCACGCGGGATCTTCGCTGTGGCATGCAGGCTCTTTTAGTTGCAGCATGTGGTCTCTTTAGTTGTGGCATGCGGCGTCTTTTAGTTGCGGCATGTGGGATCTAGTTCCCTGACCAGAGATAGAACCCGGGCCCCCTGCATTGGGAGCACGGAGTCTTAACCACTGGACCACCAGGGAAGTCCCTCAAATGTCATTTAGAATGCAAAATATTTCACTGTTACAGGCAGAATTACTTCTTTCTAACTAGATTGTGTTTTCATCTGAATAACTTAGTTTCTGTTTTATTATATTTCTTTTAATTTATGTGAGCAATTGAGAGATCGAGGTTAATGCTGTGATAGATCTTGTTACATTGACCAAGAAATGAAGAAATAAATGGCATACTTAGAAATTAAGCTTGCAGATTTAAAAGTAAAAATGAAAGCTATGAATAAAAAAACACAGAAAAGTATGTTTATAACCTTGAAATGGAAAAAGCCTTTTTTGAGATGAGATGCAAAATGCAAAATCCATAAAAGCTGTGTAAATTTAATTAAACATCAAAATTTTAGAGTTCTGACAACAGCAGATATCTTTAAGCATAACACTGGGACAACATATTTCTTCACTTTATATAACAGACAAAGGAATAATATTGAGTATACATGTGTGTATAAAAAAGATTTTATAAGTAAGAAATAAGGAAACAGTTCAACAGAAAAGTCAGCAAAATATATGAATAGGTGGGCCTCAGAGGAAGAAATATATAGATGGACAACACACATTTGAAAAGATGCGGCTTCTCTAGAAATCAGGGAGATGCAAAATGAAACGATATTGAGATACTATCTTTTTTGTCCATGAGATTATGAAAAATTAAAATGATTGATAATATTAGGGGTTAAGTATAAGAAGTGGGTATTGTCATACACTGTAGAATATAAATTGGTAGAACCATTTTGGAAGGCAGTTTGGAAATACCAATTAAAACTTAAAATGTGTATATTCTTTTACTTGTTAATTGTATTTCTTGTTATCTCTCCTAGAAAAATATTGCGTATGTGTAAGAAAAGGCGTGTGGATAGATTTTCATTGCAGTATTATTTGTAATAGTGGAAAACTGGCAACAACCTAAATATCAATAAGTAAATGGTTAGCTAACCAGTGGCACATTGATATTGAGGCATTCTGTGCAAGCAGCTCAAAGTAATTATATTGTCCATGGAAAGGTCAAGACATACCATTAAGTGGTTTAAAACTGTTTCACATTAATATCTACAGGATGATATGGTCTGCATAAAATTTAAAAATCCACAAAACATTACCAATCTAAAGCACTTATTCAGGAGTGATATAGTAGTTTTAAATGGCCTGTTTCTGCAATCAAATGCATTTGATTTATTGATGGAAGCTTTATTTTCCACAGGTGAGAAGCCTCTTCCTCTTAAAACAGCAGTGCAAAAAAAAAGGAGTTATAGCAATGCATTTAATCATTCCAGTGCTATGCGATTACACGAGAGTGATTCTTTAGCCACCAGCATTGATCCAAAAGAAGACCACAATTACAGTGCAAGTAGCATGACAGCACAGCGTTGTGCATCCAGGTCTAGTGTGTCTTCCCTGTCTTCTGTGGATGAGGTATATGAATTTATCCCAAAGAGTAGCCATGTAGGAAGTGATGGCAGTGAAGGATTTCACAGTGAAGAAGATACAGACGTTGATTATGAAGATGATCCTCTTGGAGACAGTGGCTATGCATCACAGGCTTGTGCAGATACCTCTGGAAAAGGGCAGCCAGACAAAAAGATGCTAAAACAGTCGTGTCAAGAAATTGATGAGGAGCTCAAAGAGGCAGCTGGATCTCTGCTCCACCTTGCTGGAATTCGTACATGTCTAGGTTCCCTAATAAGTACTGCAAAGACACAAAATCAAAAGCAACGGAAGAAATAAAAATACTTATTGGTGTGAAATTATTTTTAAATGTGGCAATACTCTTCTACTTAATTCTTTACAAGGGATATCAAAGCCATAATGGACTTCTTTTGTTTCAGGGTGGGGGAGGGGTGCTAATTACCTGTTTATTTCTAAACATTTTTGTTTTTTAAATTTTTATTAAATAATTGCTGTTAGGATCATGCCCAATCATAAATATGATGTGAAGTCCTAAAAGCATAATTTCTGTTATAAGTGTGAAACCCCAGCCTTTGTCTTAAACTTGTAGGGAAAATCTTTTATTCTATTAATGTGTCCAAATATAAGAATTGGCAACTCTGTAACATATTTTTTTCATTTACTCTTCCAATCTGTAATTAATTATAGTTGCTGATCCAGCTAAAAATTTTGCTGCTTTCTTTCTCACATACTCCTCTCTTGACACAATGCAATCCAATAGGATGAGATTTCAATTTTTTATTTTGTCGTAATTTTTGTTTTTTGTTTTTTGGGTTTTTTTTTATGCGGTACACGGGCCTCTCACCATCGTGGCCTCTCCCGTTGCGGAGCACAGGCTCCAGACACGCAGGCTCAGCGGCCATGGCTCACGGGCCCAGCCGCTCCGCGGCATGTGGAATCTTCCCGGACCGGGGCACGAACCCGTGTCCCCTGCATCGGCAGGCGAACTCCCAACCACTGTGCCACCAGGGAAGCCCAATTTTTGTTTTTAATTATTTTTTGTTGACACATGAACAAAGTTGAATATAAATTGGAAAAGATCCTAGATGTCTAGAAAGTTCCTTTTGGATACATAGGCAGTATAGCAAAAATTCTAAGATTTAGAAAAGGCAATTTTGTGATGTAATTTCATTTAAGAACACTCTAATTCCTATTACAATATTATCTGAAATTTTTTAACTTCCCAGATATTGCATAGCATTTATTGGAGCCATTTCTTCTTTCCCAAAGTGCTTTGCAACCATTGTTTAAATTTTAGCCACTGTCTTTGTTGAGGAGAAACTATCCAATGAGAGGATATAGCCATAGAGTGTATTAGGAAGTTAACACCCATTTTGTCACACTTCTGTAATAAGAGGATCTTTCATTTGCTTGTTAAATGTGCTGCATTCTGAGATTCTTGTAGTACAAATGGACTGTAATCTAATATAAACATTTTGAATACATATTACTTATGTTATTGTAAATAAAGGTAGATCATTTAGGAAAAAACTTCTGCCCAAACTTTGTATGAATTAAATTTGTATGTGCACCCAGTTAAGTTAAAGGATTTAACAAAACCATAGAGACAAAATGCCTTCGTGGATTTCAAAATTCGTATAAAATTAAATCTTATATAATACATCCTTTTGAGGAGGCAGTGTAATACCTATTATGTGCCATTAAATCCATGCTAAAAGATTTTGTTACTGTTCAAAATGTGTATTGACCAAGGCCTTTTTCAGTATTTGAACAAATCTGCTTGTATGATACATTTTTTCATATCATTTATATAATGTGACTATGTCATTCAAAAGGAACAAGGGATACTAATAAAACTAATTCACTATATATTTTTTTACAACGGCAGAAGCAACTTTCCAAAAGTTCAGTCTTATCTCATGCTACATCCTGTTTCATAGACAATGACCTTGTTTTCATTTTCTGATAATTTCATATATACATATACATACAGACATATACATACATACACACATAAGCTCACGATTTTGGTTTGTTACTTTCAGCTACTTCTATGACGATAAAGCATTTTCTTGGATTTTTTTTAAACAAACATTTTTAACTTGTAGAGTTTATTTGGGCAAAACTGAAACAAGAAGCATAATGAAAACGTCTTTTTCAGTTGGCAAGACTTTAAGCCAGGGATAACAACATTAATATTACCTGTCCTGTTCCCATGTTAATTGTAATTGAACCTGGATAGCCACATTGATAGAATCGGTGCTGTTGAAAAATAGTAATCTTTCAATTCGTTGATAATGAATAAGTGTGCAGGATGAGGTATTGGATTTTTTTGTTCTTCATATATGTCACATCTTCTACAGAAAATGGCTAACCCAAGTTAACATCTTTTACTGTAGACAGTGACTATAACACCAAAAATTGTTTTTACCATGGTATAAGTAGTACCCAGATTATAAAAATCATTTTAATAACAAAATGTTTTTAAGCTATTTACTGTGGCCCTCTGGATAGACCTTATTAACAATGTTTTAATGATCTGGTTCCAGTTTATCTTGTTCAACTGAAATTCTGTACCACAAGTGTTCTGTCTGGTTCCTGTCCATTAGATAATTAGTATTTGTGAAGTAAAGAAGAATAAGATAAGGGGAGGGAGAGTCCTTCCCAGTTCAAATAGAGATCTTCAGAGTTATTTTTGTCTTAATATAAATAGCAATAACTCTTTAAACTTGATTTTCTCTCCCTCTTCATTGTACTCTTCCCACAAATTTAAAAGTTAAAAGTTCTATTCATCACTAGCAAGGTCAATAAACTTTCACACTAAAACCTAACAGGAAGAAGTTATAGGATATTTTTTATTGAATTCTTATATAGAATTCAGTGCATCACTTTCCATGTGCTGATTTACCAAGGCAGTTATTTTTAAGGTGAAGAACCTTTTTAATTATGGTCCCCCATTAGTACTTCCATAGATATCCCATTCCTCAGGTTTGTTGAGATAAAAACATGGCTAATAACCACCCAGTTAAGGAAAGTCATTTCAAGTCCTATGGACTGGAACTTGTATTTCTAAGAATATATTACTAGCAAATTTTACTATAATAAAAACAACTTGGTGGGCCTCCCTGGTGGCGCAGTGGTTGAGAGTCCGCCTGCCGATGCAGGGGATACGGGTTCGTGCCCCGGTCTGGGAGGATCCCATATGCCGCGGAGCGGCTGGGCCCGTGAGCCATGGCCGCTGGGCCTGCGCGTCCGGAGCCTGTGCTCCGCAACGGGAGAGGCCACAACAGTGAGAGGCCCGCATACCGCAAAAAGAAAAAAAAAAAAAAAAAAAAAAAAAAAAAAAAAAACAACTTGGCAATCCTGGAGAGATTTTATATTTTAAAACTGTGACTTAAACTAACATATAATTTGCCTTGCATCAATATAAATTGTTACAACCAATTCCAGTTTATAATAGATCCCTAGTAAAGTTTTAACAGTTTATCTTTCACATCCCAAATAGAACCAGTGTTTCATGAATATGTATTTTTGAAGTTTATTTGTGCAATATATTACTAAGTTAGTTCATGTTTTATTTTACTTTTCAAATTCAGAGGAAGTATTACATGGAGAAGCTAATTATTGGTGGATCACCTCCTTTTTTCCACCTTTGAGCCTTTCATGTCCTCCTTGTAACCAATGTGACTTCTCTTAACTCAGATTCCTTTGTATATAGTAAAGTTTAGAATATATATATTTTTTCTTTTGCTACTTTCTGAGGCATTATGTAAAGTGTCATACTGGGTCGTCAGTTAAATATATGTTAGCACGAATTCAAAACTAGAGAAAGTTTTAAGGGGGGGAAATGTGTGTGTCTTGGTAGACCAGGAGGCCTTTCCCAGCAATTTAAGCAACAGGTGTGAATACTTCACAAATCTGTGAAGACTATTGTCTTAAATACTACAGTAACTTAACAACCTTTTGTGAAGACCGTAGCATTTAATTAAGAAACTTTGAGGCTTTCTAGTTTACATATATTTTATAGTTTTTTGTTAGTTTGAAAAGTTATATAAGCTTTGATTTAAACAAAGTTTGCTTTAGTATGTTAATGATGTAGTCAAAATATTTATTGAAAGACAAAGTAGAGTATTTTAATGTTATACCTGCCATTTTTTTAAAAGCACATTTTTTGCATCTAACTGCCAGTGCCATTGTCAAAACTTGTTTTTAAAATTGTACATTTCTTATTAAACTAAGTGCTTAACTTTAAAGTATTATGTTGCCATTATATAGTGTATAAAAATGTATAATTGCCAATTCATTGTAACTATTTATTTTTAAGTGAAAGTGTAAGAATGCTTTCTGATTCAAGAAATTTGAGTTATTAAACTGTCCTTATCCTCTTTTCTAATGTAGCATAAAAATTACCCTGAGTTTGAGTTATAATTGCCAGTAAGTAGATGACCAGTCCAAATGAACCACTTCTCAGTTGCGTCTTTGCTCATATTAAAAACAACTTAACAAATGTTTAGTTTTTGTATCTAATCTCTGATTATTAAATTGTTTATAAAGTTTATTTTTACCAAAGAGATGCAATTCATTATGATAAAGTATTACAGAATAAACCTTGTTTTATAACATACTTGTACTTACTCTGTCCTTTGGGGGTTGGTAGTATAGATGTAGGTGATTCATACTCCTACACACACACACACTGACACACTCTTTCTATTCCAGTGTTACAAAGTTGGAGTCATGCAGATGAAGAATAAAAGTTTTAATTTCAGAAATTTTTAAAGGCTGTTTTTTGAAAGTATTCTTTTTCCTGATTTTTATATGTCATCTTAATCATTGAAAGCTAAAATAGTGTGAATTACATTATTCTCTTCCTGAAGCTGAACTTTTCCTGTTCGTATATATAATTAGATATTTTGAAATATAACTAAGAAAAATTGAGTAGAATATGTAATTATTAAGGCTATTTCTGAGAATTCCCTGGCGGTCCAGTGGTTAGGACTGTGCACTCTCACTGCTGAGGGCCTGGGCTCAGTGCCTGGTCAGGGAACTAAGATCCCACAAGCCACACGGCACGGCCGAAAAAAAAAAGACTATTTCTAAATACAGTTGACCCTTGAACAACGTGGAGGTTAATTCACATATAACGTATAGTCAGCTCTCTATCTTCAGTTCCTCCGCAAAGGCAGATTCAACCAACCGTGGACTGTGTAGTATTGTAGTACCTTCTATTGAAAAATATCCAAGTATGAGTAGACTCTCGAAGTTCAAACCCACTTTACTCAAGGGTCAACTGTACAGTAGTTTTACTTCAAAAATACCCATAATAACCACCTGTTAAAAATTGGGCATCCATTGTAAAATGGAATAATCTACAACCAATATTTTGATTTTAATTCCCCCTGTCACTTTGAAGTTCTGTGCTGGTCATTTAAATGGTAGTATCTACCTAGAGTTGTGTATTCAAAATGAGTTGGTGAGACAGCCATATTGATTTTAAACTCCCTTTGAAATCCAGATTCATTTAAAAATAGCCATTTGGCATTCATGTATTTGTCCCTTTAAAGTGAATCTTATTCTCACTATTAGATTCACCACTTTCTCACTCATACAGGTTCTGAGCTAGTATAATTTTTATACACCATTTTTAGAAAAATATTAAAATATAGGTTAAAACATGTTTAGTCTTTTCCTCAAGAATTTCAGGACATGGATTTTTTTTTTTTTTTTTTGAAATGAAGCTAGCAAAAAGTACAAAAATTTAGATATAAAAGTGTTGAGAATCTTTAAGAATGAAAATAATTACTAATCTTAGAAATAGCCATATTAATATGCTCCATGAAATTTTAAGTAGAGGAATGTTTAGACGCTGTCATCCTCTAAATTAAAATAGCCATGTGCTACACAGAGAATATAACATATTTAAGGATAGTTTGTGTTCCAAAAGATTGTTGGAAAACTAGAAACTCTTCAGTGAACTTCAGGGCAAGTTATGTACCTCATAATATAGTGGATAAACAACAATCCCTCCTTAACTGAAAGTGATTCTTACACAGAAATTTTGTTTAGGTGGATTTTCTTCCATTATAGATTTTCCTTAACCGTGAGGTTTTGGTTCAAGTTAATACTTAACAAATCCACCTTGTTGGGAAATTTTAATAATAGAGGAAACTAGGAGTTGTGCAGGAAAGAAAGATTGTAAAAATTATTAATTTAGGGGAGATTTAAGAACCTGAAGCAAAATTGCTATCTGCTGGTTGAGAGTTTGAAATAGAGACTGCAGCCAGATTAAAGTACTCTGCAGTCGGGAATTCCCTGGCGGTCCAGTGGTTAGGACTTGGTGTTTTAAGCGAGGCTAAATAAATAAAGTCCTCTGCCATGGGACTAAATTCATGTGATAATCCTGTATATTGAGACGAATTGACAAAAAGTTGCACACGCTTTGTGAACTGAACATCTTTTCACTGAAGTATTTCAATGCTTAATCCCAAGCACTGGGTTTTAAGTGTTGGACATACAATACACACTAAGAAGAAAAATAGACAATCCCTCTCTTAAAAATGTAAACACAATTGTGAATTGTGATTGCCATAAAAGAAGAAAATAAGGAGCTCTCAAAATATATAACATTTAATCTGGGGTTTCAGGGGAGGTTACCCTGAGGAATGTAATTTAAGCTGAAATCTGAAAGAAGCAGATAATTTGGGAATGAAAGCATGGCAAATTCTTCTGGGCAAGGATAACAGCATTCACTAAGAACCCTGTGATTGGAGGAAACATGAGATTTTCAGTGAACTAACAGGCTAGTCTTACAAAGCAAAAGAGCTGGGGCCAAACTTTGCAAAGCCATGTGAGTCAAAGATTAGGGCTTTTATTTTAAGTACCTAGGGAAGCCGATGAAGGTGTATGTGGTTTAAGAAATCACCCTAACACTTTATGGGTTTTTTCCCCCAATTTTATTCCACGACATGGTTTTCTCCCCCCCCCTCTTTTTTTGTATTGGAGTATAGTTGATTTACAATGTTTCAGGTGTATAGCAAAGAGATTCAATTATATGTATATAACTGAATATATATATATATATATATATACACACTTTTCAGATTCTTTTCCATTATAGGTTATTACAATATTTTGAATACAGTTCCCTGTGCTATACAATAGGTCCTCATTGTTTAACCCCGACACTTTGACTTGCAGCCATAATGAAGTAACAGGGTCAGATTTAAGCTCCTCTGTAAACAACCAGAAAACTGGGCAAAATATATGAAATATTTTTGACGCGATCAATAAGAGTGATATAATTCTAGCCAGATTAATTAATGGGAAAAAAAAGAAGACACAAATTAGCAAAATCAGAAATGAAATGAGACATAAGGACAGATCCTACAGGTATTAAAAGGATAATAAAAGAGTACTATTAAGACCGTTAAGCCAATACATTCAACTTAGATGAAATGAACAGATTTTTCTGAAGTATAATTGACTTACAATATTATATTAGTTTCAAGTGTACAGCATAGCATGGTGATTCAATATTTTTATACATTACAAAATGATTACCATGATAAGTCTAGTTACCATCTGTCACCATACAAAGTTATTACGATATTACTATATTCCCTATGCTGTACATTACATCCCTGTGACTTACTTATTTTACAACTAAAGTTTGTATCTCTTAATCTCCCTCACCTATTTCACTCATTTCTCCCATCCCACCTCCCCTCTGGCAACAACCAGTTTGTTCTATATACGTATCTATGAATCTATTTCTGTTTTGTTACATTTGTTTTGATTTTTAGATTCCACATATAAGTGAAATCATACTGTATTTGTCTTTGTTTTATTTCATTTAGCATAATACACTTTAGGTCCACCCATATTGTTACAGGCTGCAAGATTTCATTTTTCATGGCATATATATATAGATAGGTAGATATATGTGTGTGTGTGTGTGTGTGTGTATGTATACCACATCTTTATTCATCTATCAGTGGACACTTAGGTTGCTTCCATATCTTGGCTATTTTAAATAATGCTGCAATGAAAATAGAGATTAATATATGTTTTTGAATTCGTGTTTTTGTTTTCTTCAGATAAATACCCAGAAGTGGAAATGCTGGATTATGGTAGTTCTAGTTTTAATATTTTGAGGAATCTCCATACTGTTTTCCATATTGGCTGTACCAATTTATATGCCCACAAATAGCACAAGGGTTCCCTTTCATCTACATCCTTCCCAACACCTGTCTTTTATTGTCTTTTTGATAGTAGCTTTTCTGACAGGTGTAAGGTGGTATCTCTCTGTGGTTTTGATTTACATTTCCATTATGATATTGATGTTGAGCACCTTTTCACGTGTCTGTTGCCATCTGTATGTCTTCTTTGGGAAAATGTCTATTCAGGTCCTCTACCCATTTTTCAGTCAGGTTGTTTGTTTTTTTGATGTTGACTTGTATGAGTCCTCTACATTTTGAATAGTAACCCCTTATCAGTTATATCATTTGCAAATATTTTCTTCTATTCAGAAGGCTGTTTTATCATTTGTTAATAGTTTCTTCACTGTGCAAAAGCTTTTTAGTTTGATGGAGTCCCTTTTGTTTATTTTTGTGCTTATTTCCCTTGCCTGAGGGGAAAAATATTGCTAAGACAAATGTCAAAGAGCATATTACTAAGCTTTCTTCTAAGAATTTTATGGCCTCAGGTGTTACATTTAAGTCTTTAATCCATTTTGAGTTTATCTTTGTATATCGTGTGAGAAAGTAGTCCAGTTTGATTCTTTTGCATGTAGCTGCCCAGTTTTCCCAACACCATTTATTGAAGAGGCTGTCTTTTTCCCATTGTGTGTTCTTGATTCTTTGTCATAGATTAATTGATATTATAAGCATGGGTTTATTTCTGGGCTCTCTGTTCTCTTCCACTGATGTATATGTCTGTTTTTGCACCAGTACTATACTGTTTTGTTTACTGTAACTTTGTAGTATACCTTGAAATCAAATAGCATAATACTTCCAGCTTTGTTCTTCTTTCTCAAGATTATTTTGGTAAGACAGGGTCTTTTGTGTTTCAGTTCAAAGTACTTGTTTTAGTTCTGAGAAAAATGCATTGATATTGTGATAGGATTGCATAGAATCTGAAAGATTGCCCGGGGAATTCAGTCATTTTAGCAATATTAATTCTTCCAGTCCATGAGCATGGAATATTTGTTTGTGTTATGTTCAATTTCTTTCATCAATGTCTCATAGTTCTCCCAGTACGGGTCTTTTACCTCCTTAGTTAGATTTATTCCTAGGTACTTTATTCTTTTTGATGTAGTTGTAAGTGTTGGCTGTAGGTTTGTCATATATGACTTAATAAAAGTCATATGTTCAGTTATGTTCCTTCTATACCCACTTCACTGAGAGTTTTTATCATAAATGATATTGAATTTTGTCAGAAGTTTTTCTGCATCTATTGAGATGATCATATAATTTTTATTCTTCAATTTGTTAATATGGTGTATCACATTGATTGATTTGAGATATTGAACCATCCTTTCATTCCTGCGATAAATCCCACTTGATCATGGTGTAGGATCCTTTTAATGTATTGTTGAGTTCAGTTTGTTAATACTTTGTTGAGGATTTTTGAATTTATGTTCTTGTGTTGGCTTGTAATTTTCTTTTTTTTGTAGTACCTTTGTCTGGTATCAGAGTGATGTTGGCCTCAAAGAATGAGTTTAGAAGCATTCCTTTCTCTGCAATTTTTTGGAATAGTTTGACAAGGATAGGTATTAACTCCTTTAAATATTTGGTAGAATTCACCTGTGAAGCCATCTGAAACGTCCTGGATGTTTGCTTGTTGGGAGTGTTTAAATTACTGATTAAATTTCATTAGTGATAATCAGTCTGTTCATATTTTCTATTTCTTCCAGATTCAGTCTTGGGAGGTTATACATTTCTAGGAATCTGTTCATTTCTTCTAGGTTGTCCATTTTATTGGTGTATAATTGTTCATAGTAATCTCTTATGATCCTTTTTATTTCTGTGGTGTCAGTTGTAAGTTCCCTTTCATTTCTGATTTTATTTATTTGAGACTGTTCTCTTTTTTTCTTGATAAATCTGGCTAAAAGTTTATCTATTTTGTTTATCTTTTCAAAGAACCAGATCTTAGTTTTCTTCATCTTTTCTATTGTTTTTTAGTCTCTATTTCACTTATTTGTGCTATGATCTTTATTACTTCTTTTCTTCTAACTTTGGGTTTTGTTTGTTCTTTTTCTAGTTCCTTTACGTGTAAGTTTAGGTTATATGAGATTTTTTGTTTGTTTATTGGGGTAGGCTTGTATCACTATAAACCGACCATAAATAATATATAATATAATATACATACAATGTATATACATACCATAATGCATACCATATTTTGTTTACCTATTCATCTGTTAATGAATATTTGAATTGTTTCTACCTGTTGGGTCTTATGCATAATGCTGCTGTGAACATTGGTGCACAAGTATCTGTTTAAATACCTACTTTCAATTTTGGGAGGTATATACCTAGAAGTAGAATTACCAGATGATATGATAATTCTGTGTTCAGTTTTTTTGTGGAACCATGATACTGTTTTCTACAGCAGCTGTACCCTTTTACATTCCCACAGCAATGCTCAAGTGTCCAATTTTTCCATATCCCCTCCAACACTTGTTCTTTTCTTCCTTTCTCCCTCTCTCTCTCTCTCTCTCTCTCATAATAGTAATCCTAAATCATCCTAACGGAGGTGAAGTAGGGTGTCTCACGCTTTCCCATGTCCAGCAAACAGAGGCACTGACAATCTTTTCTTCCAGACTATATTTTCAAGGATATTTTTATAGTGGATGACTGTGGAAGATGGATATAGTGTCTCCCTTCAGAGTAGAGGACAGGTTTGTTAGCGGTCCAGCATAATAAAGAGAATGGCTCCCTTTGGGGCAAAGGTCAGACACATTTGCTTGCAGCCTTTATAAAATATTAGGGTTTCCTAAGCAGCATCCACCTGGGCTGCTCTGCACAGCCCCATGGGAAAACAGACCCAAAGTGACTGTGACGCTCATGTTGCTTGCTGTACTGTAAGTAATAAATTTCTTTGTCTCTGACCCAGGAGTCTCATGTTTTCTGCCAGCATCCATGAAACTGTAGCAGGTAAGCTTGTTAGCTTGAAAGTACTGTAAAAGCTCACATCCTTCACAGTTCTTGATATTCTTCTGCCTGATAAAAGGCATCTCTGAAAAATCTACAGCAAACATCGTATCGAATGGTGAGAGGCTGACTACTTCCCCTTTAATTATGAATAAGCCAAGGGTGTCCCCTCTCATTACTTCTATATTTTACTGGACCTCCTTGCCACTTTGGTAAGGCCAAAAAATAAAATAGAAGGAGGAGGGGCGGGGTGGGATAACTAAAAGGCATAGAACTTGGAATGGTAGAAATAAAGTCACCTTTATTTCCAGACAACATGATTGTGTATATAAAAAATCCTAAGAAATCTACAAAAGGCTACTAGAACTAATAAATTTAACAAGGCCACAGGATACTAGGTTGAATGATTTATAAAAATCTATTGTACTCCAATATAGTAGCAGCAAACTTCTGGAAGATGAAATATTTTAAAATACTATTTATATTAGTATGCAAGAAATGAAATACAAAGGAGAAAATTTAACAAAACATGTGCAAGACCTGTGCAATGAAAACTATAAACCCTAGCTGAGAGAACTTAAGAACATCTAAATAAATGGACAGATACACTGTGTTCATGGATCCAAAGACTTAAATATTGTTAAGATGTCAATTCTCTCCAAATTTATCTACACATTCAATTCAGTCCCAATCAAAATCTAGCAGGCTCTTTTGAGGAAATTCGCATGCTGATTCTAAAATGTATATGGAAATGCAAATGACTTAGAATAACCAAAAGCATTTTTTAAAAAGAGTTGAATGGCTTATACTACCTGATTTCAAATTTCACTATAAAGTTATAATAAACACAGTATGGTTTAATATATATATTTCAATGAAACAGAATAGTCCAGGAAGAAAATCCACATTATATGAGCAGTTGGCTTTTTTTTTTTTTTTTTTTTTTTTTGCGGTATGCGGGCCTCTCACTGTTGTGGCCTCTCCTGTCGTGGAGCACAGGCTCTGGACATGCAGGCTCAGCGGCCATGGCTCATGGGCCCAGCTGCTCCGCGGCATGTGGGATCCTCCCGGACCAGGGCCCGAACCCACGTCCCGTGCATCGGCAGGCGGACTCTCAACCACTGCGCCACCAGGGAAGCCCAAGCAGTTGATTTTTGACAAAGATGCCAAGTTAATTCAAAGGACTAAGGATAATTTTTTTTTAAATGGTGCTGGACAATTGTATATACATGTGGAAAACGATGAATCTTGACTTATCTCTCACCATACATGAAAATTTATTTAAAATCAATATCACTGACCTAAATGTTAAAGCTAACTATAAAACTTTTAGAAGAAAACACAGAGGAAAACCTTTTTGACTTCAGATCAAGCAAAGATTTCTTAGATAAAACACACGAAACACAAACCATAAGAGAAAAAAATTTATAAACTGATCCTCATCAAAATTAAAAACTCTTGCTCTCCAAAAGACACCATTAAGAAAATGAAAGAGCAAACAACATACTGGGAGAAAATATTCACAACATGTATATCTGACAAAGGATTGTATTCAGAATATTAAAAAAACTCCTATAAGTCAATATTAAAGAGACATAAACCGAGCAAAAAACAGGTAAAGATTTGAACAGACTGTTAACCCAAAATATATATGAATAGCAGATAAGACCACAGAAAGATGCTCAACATCATTAGTCATCAGAGAAATGCATACTAAAACCCCAATGAGATACTACTACACATCCAATAGACTGTCTAAAATTAGAAGGATTGACAATACAAGTGAATTTTAAAATGTGAAGCAATTATAAATCTCATGGTTGCTGGTGGGAATATAAAGTAACACAGACACTTTGAAAAACAGTTCAGCAGTTTCTTATAAAGTTAGACATACACTTATTATATAGCCTGGTGTACTAGTCTATTAGGTCTGTTTGCTACAATAAACTGCCACTGACTGGATGGCTTAAGAAACAAACATTTATTTTCTCACAGTTCTGGAGGCAAGAAGTCCAAGATAGAGGTGTGGGCAGGGTGGGTGGAGTGAGAGCTAAAACACATACACAGACATTGGGGAGAAAAGCTCCTTGACCTTCTAACTTGTTTTAGCAAACCCAAAATAAGTTGTCCTATTTGAACTGCAGAGTAAAGGAGTTAATAAAAATTTGTTGGGGGCTCCCCTGGTGGCGCAGTGGTTGAGAGTCCGCCTGCTGATGCAGGGGACACGGGTTCGTGCCCCGGTCCGGGAGGATCCCACATGCCGCGGAGCGGCTGGGCCCGTGAGCCATGGCTGCTGAGCCTGCGCGTCCGGAGCCTGTGCTCCGTAACGGGAGAGGCCACAACAGTGAGAGGCCCGTGTACCGCAAAAAAAAAAAAAAAAAAAAAAAATTTGTTGGTAAGGAACAGATGATAAACTGAAATACATTCAACAGATTCTATTACTTTCAGAGCTGAGAGTTGAATAAAGACACTTCAAGTCAGACGGATGACTCCCATACAAAATATGAGATGGATCGGAGAGAAAGAAATATTCTCTGAGGAGGGTTGGATAGGTGTGGAAAATCAGTTGCTGGGAGTTCAATGGTTTTTTAATTGTAATTAAATTAAGAACTACCTGAATCTGATTTAGTCATCTATGAAGGGTATTATCTGGAATGCTATAACTACTACTTAATGAGTTTTCTACTTGACAGGCATGGCAAGTACTAAGCCAAGCATTTAGATATTGTTTGTTATTCCATTTAATCCTCACATCAACTCTTTGAGGTCAATGAGGTAAATTATTTATAGACGAAGAAATCCACACTCAAGGAGCTTAAATTGCCAATAGTTACACCATCTGGTAAATGGTTAAAAAAAACCAAGCCTGGTTCCTAAATTTGTGCTTTAACTACCCGGCTTTTCTGCCTCTGGTTTATAGGACCAACCAAGCCCAAGAAGAATGATTGGCGTTTTATTCATGTATTCAACAAATCTTTGCCGAGGCCCTCGTGGTTCTGCAGTGAGCAAAACAGATGAAAGTCTCTGCCCTCATGGAGCTTACATTCTAGTGGGAGGAGACTGGCAAAATAAAAATTTGAAACAAAATACGGGGAGTGATAGTGCTCTGAAGAGAAACAGGGGAGGAAGAGGAGAGGTGACAGCTGCTGTGTGGTCAGGCCACCCAAGATGGCTGTTCCCTTGCTCTCCACACATCCCCTGCTCAAGCAGTGTGTTCTTCACCTATATCCTAGTCACATGACTGGCCTTCCTACATACTTGCCCCCGGCCCAGCTAGTGATCGTTCTAACTTTAGATCAGACCGTCTCCGCTGGGATAACTTATCAAAGGGGTGATGAGGGGCATCCCCCTCTGCTAGTTTCCCTAGTAACTAATGAGCCAACATGACGTCATTTCCCCTATAACTGGTAACCTCCCCCTCCCACCAAGAGTGGAGACTGCCGCCATGTCCTGCCAACTGTCTGCTGCACACGGTGGGGCATTGCTTCAGGACCTTGTTTCAGAAGTGTAAGCTCCCAAATCCATTAAACCATAGATGTCTCTGTTGCTGACTCCAGGCTCTTTCTCCGATCTTGAAACTAGGCAAGTACAGGGCTTGCAGGCCTGCAGGGTGCAGCCCAACAGTTGCTGTTTTAGATGGGGAGGACCTCTTACCTAGGTGGCTCTGAGCAGGGATTAGAATGATGTGCGGGAACAACATACACAAATACCCAGAGGAAGGGATCAGTGAAGGCTAAAGTAGAGGCTGCAGCTATTTGATGTTTCTACAGCATTAGCAAGAGGAATAGCTATTTGCCTGGAGCATCCAGTGCAAAGGAAAGACTGGTAGGAGCTGAGGCCTGTGAAGTATTCAGGTACCAGGGACCATGTCTTGCAGAGTTCTGTGGCCACCACAGTAAGAACTTAGAATCCAAGATCTGCGAGTAATGTAATCAAATTATTGATATTTTTCTAAGGATTGCTACCACACCTTGAGATTTAGAGATTGTGCATAGCAAAGCTTAAATCCAAAATCTTAATTACCTTCTGACAAAACAGGACATCCTCTACATTATCACCTGTTACAGTTACCCTTCAAGCCAAAATAACTCCAAAACCAAGAAATGTATGTAAATCCAGGAAGTTAAGATAGTAGTGTTTCTCTAAACTGGCACATATATTACTGTATCTTATTAACAAGTTGTTTCATAGGGTAAAAATCTTACCTCTTCTCATTATTATAAGGCTACATTACTGCAAAGTCTATTAAAATACATCATTATTACTTTTAAATATAATTGGATCTAAGCCACCCAAGTTTTTTTATGGCATTAAGGGAATAGAGAGGAATAATTTTATAATTAGCCTATCTGAGAGGTTTCATTAAGTAATTCAAGCATTCCCTTAAGATCTTGTTTACAGTATTAAATCTCTTACTAGGTAGAGTAAAAGTAAATATAAAACTGAATCTTGACCAAATTATAGCACTGTCAGTTCTACAACAGCCTAATCCACCGTTACCAAGTAAACACTTTAAGAACCGAGATGTTTGGTATCTTTCTAGTCAAATGAGCAAGAACCATGTTGCAGCAGAATTTGCCCCTCACATCTATTAAGATTTCATTTAAAAGAACTCCCACCCACTTTCTGCTTTCACTTACACACCAATCTGAATTCTTAAAGGAAATTGTATTACAAATGAAATTGGTTTTTCCTGAAAATAAGTGTTTGATGATAATTCTGAGACTAAATATTTCCTTGTAACTTGATTCTGTGTAAATACTATCTCTCCCTTCTTTTAGATGAATTCTCCCCAGGAAATGTATGGTCAGCTTGAATTCACTTTAAGAAAAATGTTGATCATTCAAATGAGAAATTGCAATATTCAAACACTTGCAGCCAGCTCTTTGGAGAGGCAGTGGTGTATTTACACATTTCAGCTGACACACTACAGGTTCTTTACCAGTGCAGGTAAAAGCAGGACCATCTATAATTTATTAGTACTCTCTCTCTCTCTAATTGCTTTCCAGCAGAATTGCAGAAAGGAATTCTCACTCTCTTCTGTTTCCCCTTGGGGGTTTCCTTTGTTACAGCTTAACTCTAAGCTTTATATGGAGTTGCAGCTTTCGAAATAGAGCATTAATTGGAAGCAATTATCCAATTATACCAGCTGTGACTATGCTGTATACCCAATTTTTACCAAGAAAAGAGCACATTCAACAGATGATTTAATATAGCAGCCTGGCATAATGAACTACAACGGACACTCCAATCACATAGCTAATGTCTTCAATGGCTGAAATATTCAAGAGTACATGTGTAGCTGAAGCCAGGGCAAAAAATAAACAAACAAAACAAAAAATAAAGACTATCAGGCTTGATTTTCAAAACAGGGCAAACATGTGTGATGTAAATTTTAAAAGTAATCAAAGAGCTTACATTTGTTTATTATCTAAAATGCGTGAGATTTTTCCAACTGCTTGATTTTAAAAGTAGGTGTGCTTTCAACTTTAATCAACTTTTAAAAAACTTTTTTGATGCCTTATGTATGTGTGCTGAAGGCTTATTACAGTGCTGTCCTTGAAACTGATGCTTTGGAACCACTTTAGGTACTTCTCAGATAAGCACCCAGAAGAACCTGCCTTGTATGAAATTCCACTCTGCAACCAGTAGTGTGATAATGAGCTCTGGGGGTAGTCATTTTCTGCCTGTAATCTATTCAGCTTCTCAAGTGCTGACCAAGTGCTTGGGGGGGAAAAGGCTTTGGCAAGGATAGTGTTGATTAAATGGGTGGGAAGATAATCCATATGCTGTCAAGGAATATTTTTATGGGCAAAAATTCACTACTAACACCTGCAAAATTGGCTCGGCAAGAAAAGAAGAAAATGTTTCAGCAAATGTGTTATATAACACTATAGAGAACAATGTTCTCTATATTAAAGAAACAAAACAAAGGAACCAAAATACTTGGCCACCAACTCTTGAGTCATCTTATTGGTGCTGTCTTGACAAAGAGATGCCATTCCTCTCTGCTATGATGTCACCTTTGTCCAATCATAACCTTCCTTATGAGAGTGTGGGATAACTCTCTGGAGAAAAGGTGAGTGACAGCAGGAAGCAACGCAGCAGTCACTAGGCAACAAGATCAGCCTTCAGTGGAGGAGAATTTTCAAACATTTAACCCTCACACTGTCAGGGTTTCTTGTTGCTGATATGGCAATAATCTCTAGACAAAAGACTTAATATGAATAATGCAGCTTTTTTTTTTAAAGCTATCTTTCTAAAGGCCATGAGAGGAAACTTTCTATTTAGACTAAGGACCTTACTTGGTTTGAAAAGACCGGTAAATTTGGAAATTTTTAAAACCTCTTTTTCACAAGGGTCATGATTTAACTCACATGATTATCTCCTTGGTGTCTTTAGACCCGTTATTCTCTTGCTCCCCATAAGCTGGGCTGTCACACAGGTGTATGGTCTGTGCCCAACACAGAGTTAGGGGGTGAGTGGAGCTGAAATCAGCCTATGCTCCATATGTCCGCACACACCCTCGTTCAGGTATTCTCAAGAAATGTGTCTTTATCTGATTTGTCGCCCTGATGCCATTTTTTAATTTGTCTGCCTGGAGTAGTGCTTTTTCCTAATTTGCACAAAGTTGTTGTATGAATTCTTAGGTAGGGGGCCTTGCAAGTATATCTTATTTTTCCAACCAGTCAGAAAGTTCTGTAAGATTGTCCCTCCTCTTTTGCACTTGACTCTGCTAGAGACTTTAGCACAGGGCTGGACAGACCCAGGTGTGGACTGGCGGTATTGTTTCCAAACTGGATTTCCAGAATCATCTTGCTCAGACTTTTTGGTTTGTTTCCCAAAAAGCACATTCTTTTAGAATTTCCCTCATGAAACTGATGTTTTGTTAATTTGAGAGCCCTAATTGTTTACCATTTTTTTCTGCCTCCAGTTATACAGTATAACGATTTCCTTAAGAAGAGAAATCTTTTTTTTAAATTGAAGTATAGTTGATTTACAATGTTGTGTGATTTACAATGTTATAGTTTCTGCTATATAGCAAAGTGATTCGTTTATACATATATATCAATATATTATTTTCCATTATGGTTTATCACAGGATATTGAATATAGTTCCCTGTGCTATGCAATAGGACCTTTTTGTTTATCCATCCTATATGTAATAGTTTGCATCTGCTAACCCCAAACTCCCACTCCAACTCCTCCCCACAACACACCCTTGGCAACCACAAGTCTGTTCTTTATGTCTGTGAGTCAGTTTTTGTTTCATAGATAAGTTCATTTGTGTTGTATTTTAGATCCCACATATAAGTGATATCATATGGTATTTGTCTTTCTCTTTTTGACTTACTTCTCTTTTTGACTTACTTCACTTAGTATGATAATCTCTAGGTCCATCCATGTAGCTGCGAATGGCATTATTCCATTCTTTTTTATGGCTGAGTAATATTCCATTGTATATATATACCTAATCTTCTTGATCTGTCGATGGACATTTAGGTTGTTTCCATGTCTTGGTTATTGTAAATAGTGCTGTTATGAACATAGGGGTGCATACATCTTTTTGAATTATAGTTTTGTCCAGATATATGCCCAGGAGTGGGATTGCTAGATCATCTGGCAACTCTCTTTCTATTTTTTTGAGAAACCTCCATACTGTTGTCCATAGTGGCTGCACCAATTTTCATTCCCACCAACAGTGTAGGAGGGTTCCCTTTTCTCCATATCCTCTCCAGCATTTGTTTTTTATAGACTTTTTAATGGTGGCCATTCTGACTGATATGAGGTGGTACCTCATTGTAGTTTTGATTTGCATTTCTCTAATAATTAGTGATGTTGAGCATCTTTTCATGTGCCTATTGGCCATCTGTATGTCTTCTTTGGAGAAATGTCTATTTAGGTCTTCTGCCCATTTTTGGATTGGGTTGTTTGTGTTTTTTGTTATTGAGTTGTATGAGCTGTTTGTATATTTTGGAAATTAAGCCCTTGTCGGTGGCATCATTTGCGAGTATTTTCTCCCAGGCCGCATGTTGTCTTTTCATTTTGTTTATGATTTCCTTTGCTGTGCAAGAGCTTGTAAGTTTGATTAGGTCCCACTTGTTTATTTTTGCTTTTATGTCTATTGCCTTGGGAGACTGATCTAAGAAAACATTGGTATAATTTATGTCAGAGAATGTTTTGCCTATATTCTCTTCTAGGAATTTTATGGTGTCATGTCTTATATTTAAGTTTTTAAGCCATTTGGAATTTATTTTTGTGTATGCTGTGAGTGTGTGTTCTAACTTCTTTGATTTACATGCAGCTGTCTAACTTTCCCAACACCACTTGCTGAAGAGACTGTCTCTTCCCCATTGTATATTCTTGCCTCCTTTGTTGAAGATTAATTGACCACAGGTGAGTGGGTTTAAAGACCGAAATCTTTATTATTATTATTATTTTAGTCAGATAATAAATCAATTAGCAGACACTTATCAAGTGAGTTTCATGAGGACAGTCAGTACCATGTTTTCTCTCTCAGTGCCTGGCACATAGTAAATGCACATATATCTTTGCATAATTAATTAATGATATTCACTTGGGGGACTCTAATAGGAGAATTATATATAATCCATTAGAATTTTAAGAAGCTTACAAGTTAACTAGTATAAGACTCATTTTGTAGTTGAGGAAACTGAGACTCAAATAACTAATCAATTCATAATCCAGTTAAAAGTGTGACCAGATTTCCCTATAATTAAGTCAATGTGAAGTTAATTTAGATCGCAAACACGTAGGGGGCAAAGATCATTTCCACTGACTTGTTATATGCCTTATCTAGTATTGTTAAATCTGTCCTCAAAAAAAAAAAAATCTGTCTTCAACATGTTGGCGCTCATATATTTGAGGACTATACTGAGGTTTAAAAAATAAAGTCAGATCCGGTTAGGAAGTAAACAGGTTCATCAGGGCCACAAACCCAAAACCATCCTTTTTTTAATATATAAATTTATTTATTTATGTATTTATTTTTGGCTTGTTGGGTCTTCGTTACTGTGTGCAGGCTTTCTCTATTTACGGTGAGTGGGGACTACTCTTTGTTGCGGTGCACAGCCTTCTCATTGTCCTGGCTTCTCTTGTTGTGGAGCACGGGCTCTAGGCGCACAGGCTTCAGTAGTTATGGCATGTGGGCTCATAGTTGTGGCTTGCGGGCTCTAGAGCTCAGGCTCAGTAATTGTGGCACACGGGCTTAGTTGCTCCGCGGCATGTGGGATCTTCCCAGGCCAGGGCTTGAACCCATGTCCTTTGTATTGGCAGGCAGATTCTTAACCACTACACCACCAGGGAAGCCCCCAAAACTGTCTTAAGACTTTTGTGTCTCTAGGGATTGGTGCAATATTTGGCTTATGACAGGTGCTCTATACATTTTTGTTGAAAGAATAAAAGGGTAAAATAAAAGAATAAGTTTTTAAAGCTCTTGTTATAGGGGAGATTTGCCTGTATTTTAAGTTCTGAAGAAGTAGCTGGCTATAGCCATGTGAACCAGTGAACAGAAGGACCTTTGAAGCCCTGAGAGCAATTTAAAGCAGCAAATGGATATGTAAAACAGCACTCACTGTTTAAACCAATCCCAAGGGGATCCTGAACAGCCAAAATATCATGGCGGGGTAGAACACTGTCTAAAGGGCATTACAGGGTGGATTGAATATAGAATATCCTCCAGTTTCATTAGTTTGAGTCTGAACAACTAAACACTGTTAAAAGTGAAATTTATAAGAAAAGTAGGAAAATAAATACATAAAACAAAAATTCAATGTACCAAAACTTATGGGTTGCAGCTACAGCAGTACTAAGAGAAAAATTTATAGCTAAATGCCTATTTTAGAAATGAATCAAGATCTCAAATCAATAACCTAATCTTCTCCCTTAAGAAACTAGAAAAAGAAGAGAAAACTAAATCCAAATGAAGCAGAAGAAAAGAAATAATAAAGATTAAAATGGAAATAAATAAAATAGAAAACCAATAAAGAAAAGTAATGAAATAAAAAGTTGGTTTTTTGAAAAGATCAAGAAAACAGACAAATTTTAGCTCTACTGACCAAGAAAAAAATAAATAGAGAGAGAGAGAGAAGACACAAATTACAGGAATAAAATATCAGGAATATCAGGAATAAATCAGGAAAAAATAGGGACATTGCTACCAATCTTACAGAAATTAAAAGAATTATAAAGAAACACTTGAGTAACAGCATGCCCATAAATTAGATAACTTAGATGAAATGGATGCATTCCTAGGAAGACCCAAAACCAAAACTGATTCAAGAAGAAAATAGAAAATAAATGTGTGTACATATTTTTTTCAGGAAGAATATTTTCCCTTTTTTAAAAACTATGTTTTTAGAGCAGTTTTAGGTTCACTGCCAAATTGAGAGGAAATGACATTGATTTCCCATATACCTCCTGCCCTGGCATATGCATAGCCCCCCCCATTATCAACATCCTCCAGAGTGGTACATTTGTTAGAGTTGATGAACTTACATTGACACATCATAATCACCCAAAGTCCATGGTTTACCTTGGGGTTTACTCCTGGTGTTGTACGTTCTATGGGTTTGGACAAATTTATAATGACATATCTCCATAATTATAGAATCACAGAGAGTTTCTTCACTGCCTTTAAAATCCTCTGCACTCTGCCTATCAATGCCTTTCTCCAACACCAAACCCTGCCAACCACCAATCTTTTCACTGTCTCCATAGTTTTGCCTTTTCCAGAATGTATTATAGTTGGAATCATAGGATACGTAGCCTTTTCAGATTGGCTTCTTTCACTTAGCAGTATGCATTTAAACTTCCTCCATGTCTTTTCATAGGTTGAGAGCTCATTTCTTTTTAGCACTGAATAATATTCCACTGTCTAGATGTACCGCAGTTTACTTACCCATTTACCTATTGAAGGACATCTTGGTTGCTTCTAAATTTTGGCAATTATGAATAAAGCTGCTATAAACATCTGTGTGCAGTTTTTTGTGGACATAAGTTTTCAGCTCCTTTGGGTAAATATCAAGAAGCTCAACTGCTGGATTGTATGGCAAGAGTACATTTAGTTTTGTAAGAAACTGCCAACTGTCTTCTGAAGTTGCTGTACCATTTTACATTTCCAATAGCAATGACTGAGTGTTTCTGTAGCTCAATATCCTCACTAGCATTTGGTATTGTCAGTGTTCTGGATTTTGTCCGTGCTAATAGGAGTGTAGTAGTACGTCTTTGTTTTAATTTACATTTTCCTGATGATATATGATGTGGAGCATCTTTTCATATGCTTATTTACCATCTGTATATCTTCTTTGGTGCAGTGTCAGTTAAAGTCTTTGGCCCATTTTTAAATTGGGTTGTTTGTTTTCTTATTGTTGAGTTTTAAGAGTTCTTTGAATATTTTTGATAACTGTCTTTTATCAGATGTGTCTTTTGCAAATATTTTCTCCCAGTCTATGGCTTGTCTTCTCATTCTCTCACCATTGTCTTTTGCAGGGCAGAAAGTTTTAATTTTAACAAAGTCCAATTTATCAATTATTTCATGGATCATGCCTTTGGTATTGTATCTAAAAAGTCATCACCACACCCAAGGTCATCTAGATTTTCTCCTGTTATTTTCTAGGAGTTAACAGTTTTGTGCTTTACATTTAGGTCTGTGACCCTTTTTGTGAAGGGTGTAAGGTCTGTGTCCAGATTCTGTTCTTTTTACATGTGGAAGAATATTTTCCTTTTAAGAATCATTTTTCTTCTAGATGTGGTATATATATACAATGGAATATTACTCAGCATCAAAAAGAATGAAATAATACCATTTGCAGCAACATGGATGGACCTAGAGATTATCATAGTAAGTGAAGTCAGAGAAAGACAAATACCATATATATCACTTATATGTGGAATCTAAAATACAATACAAATCAACTTATCTACGAAATATAAACAGACTCACATAGAGATCAGACTTGTGGTCACCAAGGGAGAGAGGGGGTAGAGGAGGGAAGAAGTGGGAGTTTGGGGTTAGCAGAGGCAAACTGTTACATATGGGATGGATAAACAACAAGGTCCTACTGTACAACACAGGGAACTATATTAAATATCCTGTGACAAGCCACAATGGAAAAAAATATGAAGGGCTTCCCTGGTGGCACAGTGGTTAAGAATCTGCCTGCCGCCGCAGAGCACAGGGAGATCAGCTCGGTGCTTTGTGACCGCCTGGAGGGGTGGGATGGGGAGGGTGGGAGGGAGGGAGATGCATGAGGGAAGGGATGTGGGAACAGATGTATATGTATGACTGATTCACTTTGTTATAAAGCAGAAACTAATAAAAAATAATAATATTTACGAAAAAAAAAAAAAGAACAGAAGCCTTGCTTATCTTCAAAAAAAAAAAAAAAAAAAAAGAATCTGCCTGCCAATGCAGGGGACACAGGTTCGAGACCTGGTCCGGGAAGATCCCACATGCTGCAGAGCAACTAAGCCCGTGCGCCACAACTACTGAGCCTGCACTCTAGAGCCTGCGAGGCACAACTACTGAGCCTGTGCGCACACCTCAACGAAGAGTAGCCCCCGCTCGCCACAACTAGAGAAAGCCTGAGCACAGCAACAAAGACCCAACGCAGCCAAAAATAAATTAAATAAATAAATAAATAATTTTTTAAATGAAAAAGAATATATATATGTAAAACTGAGTCACTTTGCCATACAGAAGAGATTAATACAATGTTGTAAATCAACTATACTCCAATAAAACTTTTGAAAAAATCATTTTTCTTCTACTGTTCAAAGTAGGTATAGATAAATTATAGATAAACAAAAAAGAGGAAAATAACTCCATGATCCAAAGAGAATTGATAGCATTTTGAAGTAAACATTCAAATATGTGCATAACAGGATGTTAAAAAGGGACTCTTTCTGCTTACTTTTGGCTGAAGCCCTACAGGTTGATAACAATACAATAGGTACCCAAGAATCCCCCATCCTAAATATTCAAGTTAAGGTGCTGCAACGCCTAGGCACGGGTAGACTGAGGGATTATGAAACAGGTTCTACCAGAATTGAGCAATCACCCCACCAGCCTAAAAAGTAGGGGTTGAAGAGTAGTGAGAGAAAATGTCTTGGAGAGCCTTGTTGGTGGGCTGGGTCCCACCCCACCTCCCAGTGGGGAGAGAAGTACATCCGCTCATCCGAAGCCAAGTGAGAGGGGCTTCCAAGACTCACTCAGAGAGCTAGACACGTCCTTCTGGAGCTTGGGAACTGGTGTCTGCCTTTTGTCAAGAAAAGCCCGCAGATGAAGCCCGCAGATGAGAGACTGTGGCTGGACCTAAGCCTACCCGACAGCAAGGAGAGAGAAGGGCTGCACTGCCATGGTGGCAGGCCAAGATGCATGAGCTTCGCCAGGGCCATGTGGATCCGAGGAGGGATCTAGCCTGAGTTATTTAAAAAGGGGACCACAGGGACTTCCCTGGCGGTCCAGTGGTTAAGACTCCAAGCTTCCACTGCAGGGGATGTGGGTTTGATCCCTGATGGGGAAAATAAGATCCCGCATGCTGTGGGTCGCGGCCAAAATTGAAAAAAAAAAATTAAAAAGGGACCACTTAAGAGGATACCTGAGTGGGAGGGCAAAGGGCCCAAAGGATAGGGTTGGTGTAAGGGAGATGGCTGGAAACCCCATGGGTGGAGGGGAGAACTGGAAGCTTCCAACTGGAAAAGAGACAGCGTCCTTAACAGTGAATTTTGGGAGCAACCTCAAAGGCATGTGCCAGAGAAAGAGGCTGCAAGGTGCATCTACCACACACGCAGGAGCCAATGATGGATCTGGATGAGCCTGCCAGGGAAGACTGCCCTTCCCCCACTGCCATCCCCAGGGCCCTGCCTTGGATGGGGTTGGAGCTGAAGGGAAGATGAGGCGCTATGAGAGGGAAAACAGCACTACTAAGCTTTCCAGGAGTCCAAGTTCGCAGCAGGTTGGCCTGGAGGAGAAGATTCCCTTTAAGTGGAAAAGTTCAGATTGGACTGAATTATCGAATTAAGACCGCCCAACTGACTGAAAGGGACCATAAAAGCTTTGAGGCCTGCCTGAGACTTCATCCAGGCACAGGAAAAGGACAAATCCAGAAAGTAGGTTTGAAGTAAATGTGGGAGAAGGAAAACAGTTGCTTTGTTATCACACTTGTGCCCATCTTAATCAACAAAATAGTAACAAATATACGAAATATTTTAAAACAAGTATTGGATCATACTGGGTTCTTATGTAAATTAAATGTTTGATGTTTGGCATATAATAGCATAATGCTTGGCACATAATAAGTACCATATAAGTGTTAGCTATTATTTTTCTTAATAAGAATACTAACATTCTAACCTGCCTTTTTAATTTAACAATATATCCTAAATATATTTTCACATTAATAAGTACAATTATGGCACATAATCAGAATGAGATCCACAATGTCTGTTTTATTCACTAATGTATCCTATTTACAACAGTGCCTAGCACATAGCAGGTAATCAATTGCTAAATGAATCATTTCAAGTGCCTATAATGTGTTGTTGTATGGGATGTACTATATTTATTCATTGATCTCCTGTTATTGGTTAGAAAACATTGGAAACAACCTCATCTAGGTGGTTTCCAATCTTTCATGATGATAAACCAAACTCTAACAAATATCCATATTTTTGGATCTTCGTGTACCTCCTTCATTATTTTCTTGGTATAAGTTCTTAGAAGAGGAATTGCTGTTAAAGGGTATGAATGTTTTATTAAAACTTTGAAAATTGCCAAATTGCCCTCTGGAGGGATTTTGAGACTATGGAAGAATTAGGAATTTCCAAGTACAGAGATTATTTTTATTATCTTTGTATAGCTCTGATATTTCCCAGTTCCAAGAGTTTTGGTATGGCTTCAACCAAGAAGGCTCTCTGCAAGGTTGAAAATTAAAACACATTTCGGGAACTTTTTCTAGGACATAGTTGACTGAATGAAATGGAAGGGAAAACAAAGCAATTCAGCCGTGGTGAGTAACTCCTCAGCCCAGGAAACCTCAGCTTGGAAGAGAACAGATTCCTCTCCAAGCATCACAGAGAAGAATTATAAGTCAAGAATACAACTAACTGTTTACTGAGCACCCACGAGGAATGGCACTGTTCTGGCTGTTGCGGACACACGATGCCCAGTACGTGCTATTCCACAGCATTGACCACTTCAGCATGCGGTGGCCTCTCTCTGCTACCCCCTCCCTTCCCTTCTTTCCCTGCCTTCCAGCCCCCATGCCCAGAATGTAAGCTTTCCAGGGAACGGCCTTTGTTTATTTCATCTGGCATCCCTGGCACACAGCAGGAAAAATGCAGTAGATGCAATGAATGTTTGTAAAACTGAACAGAACTCCCCCTAGGAAAATTCTAGAGGGGCTGGCACAAAGTCTGGAAAACATACACATGTACACACATTTGAATGGCTAATGCCAAATGTGAGAAGCTCAACCGCTGTCATCTTGAGTTCTCACACTAGAAGCTCAGGCAGATGTTGAGTTTTGAGCCCCTTCTCAGATCGGTCTTCTGACCCAGATTTGTTCAGTAACAGGATCTAGTTAGACTAGATCACTGTGATGAAGCTTCACCCTGCTCCCTTATGTGGAATAGCAGACAAATATTGAAGCCCACATAAGCTTGAGACCCTGAGCCAAGCAACCCAAAAGATTGCATACCTCCCTTAGCACTTGTGCGTTGAATCTGCATTCGGGGCTTTGGCACATTCTCTGGACATTGTCAGTGGGTGAAGCTATATGGTGGAGATGACTGGCTGCCTACCCAGTGTCCATTCACTCCTGCTTCTTCACTATGGAACCCATTATTATTAGAGATAGCAAAGTACCTAATTAAAATATTACATTTCTAGGCCTGCTTTGAGGACAGGGGTAGCCAATGAGATATAAAGGGAGTTGTTGGGTGAGACTTCCAGGAACACTCCTAAAGGAGCCCTATTCATCTATGTGGTTTTATTCTTCCTGACTTCCTCCCTTCTCTCTTCTTGTTACCTAGGTCACAGATACAGTAGCTGGAGCTCCAGCAGCCATCTTGTGACCATGAACTTAAAGATGGAAATCAGTACTAGGCATGTTAGAGCAGAAAGGATAGGAGATTTGAAAAAACCAGCCCAAGCGTGCCTGCTTCCGGATTTATTTTATCTGAGAGAAAAACAAACCCCTATCTTGTTTAACTACTGTCACAGGACTCTGTTAGTAGAGTCTAACTGTAATTGCTATGGGGATGACTTCTATGGGACGAATGGCACAGTAAGCATTTGGAAAATTTTTTGGGAGGTGCTTGTACTTTTTTGCTGTCACAATAAATGACACTACTTGTATTTAGTAGATAAGAGCCTGGGATGTTCATGCAGAATTAAAATGACAACAACAATGTTTATAATTACCTGTGCCTCAAACATAACTATATTTTACATATAAATAAAATGTATAATTTGCATGGTTTCAGACACACTTAATTTTCCAGGAATGCAACTGCCATGTGAAACAAAGAAATCTTGTAATTTGTTTTTTGGACCTTTACTAGGATTTGTTCACAGCACTAATTATATGCAACATGACACAACTGTATTGATCTACGTTTATAGCTGTCTCGTTCATGGTGAATGTATGAATAATTCCATTTGTCTCCTTCATCTTATCTTCTAAGGTAGTTGGGCCCAAGCTTTTCCATATTGAAATACATATTACTTTATTACAAATGACCTCCCTTTTATTTCTCCTCTGAATCTTTCCAGTCAAGGCAGTATGCTGATCTTATTTTTGAGAAGGTATGTATGGGTAGGTTATATTATCTATACATTGCATCTCAGGGTCATAACATTTGTTTCATAAAAGAAGGAGAAATGCATTGGTCTTGACATTGTGCCCATTGTCCTAATTGATCAGACTATTACACATTCAGCCTTTGTCTGCCTTCTTCGCTTTCATGCTAAGAGGCAGAAAGGACTGGCAATAGAGAGCTGAGTGGGGTTTGTATGTCAAAGCAAAACAGGCATGATTTTTACATTCATCAGTAGCAAGCCTGGCTTTGGGCATAAATACAGAAGATGCCTCCTGTGCAATGTCATTTGAGAGTTAACTGTTTCTGAGAGTTAAGTATCAATAGTAATCTGTGATCTACCATGACAACTCTATACACATTAGTTTATCAGAGGACACAGAATTAGGACAGAACTATCTATTGATAGAGGGGGAGCCAGGGCAAGGCACAGTTCTGGAACTCCAGGGACTCGGAAAGGAAGGGGTGGGGAGTTGAAGAAACCACAGAGGTCATCTGGGGGTAGCGAGAGTGCCAGGGGAAGCAGCATGGCCAGGGGCATCGAGGGGACTTGCAGCCTGCACGGCCAGCCCACGGTTCTCCCTGGTCACCCCGCTGGAGTGACTGAATTAACCACATCTCACACGCCTTAATTGGAGCAGATAATTGGTGAGCTGGCTTTGTGCACAGGAAATGTGTTCGGATAAACTTGGCCGAGTGGAACAGGAAGAATGGGGACCACCTGATTTCATCTTGTGCCAAGGAGGGAGATACAAAGCGGCAGTGTCTCCTGTGGAGCCTGGCCCAGGCAAAGCAAGGGGACAGAGAACCTGTGCAAACTGCAGGCCAGTGAGATCTCCCTGGACCAGATGATGGTCAGGAACTCTGGGACTGAGCTCAGTAATTAAGCTGCTTTGTGACTTTGGGCAAGTAATTTAACCTTTCTGTGTCTGTTTCCTTGTCTGTAAAACAATTGAGGGGAAAAAAATGTTATGATCTCCTTAAAAATCATGTCACTTCATTCCATCCAATCACAGATGTGGCTTGATTGCCTCCTCTGTGGGTGGAACTATGCCAGGGGCTGTGCCTGCTTCCTTGAACGCCCATAGGAGTGAGAGGGGTGTAAAACAAACACATATAAACAATATTTTCAGGGCAGTGAAAATCTTTACCCTTACCACAGATAAATCTCAACCAACTTGCACTTCAGGTTGGGCTATATCTTGATCGAATCTCCTGCTCCAGCCCTTTGGCCATCTTCTTTCAGAGGTGCCTGGGAGAAGGACTGTTCAGAGATGGCATGTTACCAGGACAACAGAAACCAAACACTGGCGAAGGTGTCATCATTTCTGAGGACGTGGTGAGTGACGTGTTTGCCTGATGACCACCCCATGACTGTCCGGGGCTCTTTTCCCACTACGTTTTAGAATCTTCATTCTTAGAAAACTCTTTGTTTTGAAATGTGTTCAGGTCGAGAAAGGAAGTGAGGATCAGTCAGTAATGTCCCCAGTGTGAGCTCTGGAATAGCACCTTCTTTTGAAAGATTCACCCTCTTTTGCTCTTGGCTTAGGGTTGGTTTACAATGACTGTTTCCTGGGGATTTCCAACCTGAACTGCAAGGATCCCAGGCCCCAGCTTGTGCCCACACGGAGAGCAGGGACGCCTATATTTCTTGCATGACTTTCTCTGTCCAGCAAGAGGTAGATGAAGGGCGTTCAGAGACAGAGCTTGTGTGACCCTGAGCAAGTCTCTTTACTCCTCTGAGTATCAGTATAGCAACTGAGGCACTAAGTAACTTGTGTTCTTAAGGAAACAATTAGAACAAGTTACCAAAGCACACTGAATACCCGTTTGTAACAGACATTATTATTATTTTGCTTTTTGCTCAAGATTTATTTTTCATGATCTAACAGTTACTTAAGTGAGTATTTTCTCTTAGTAAAATCATTTGACTTAGAACTGTTCACGAGTAATACTACCATTTGTTAAAAATGTTCAAATGCAGAAATGCATTTTTATTTTCCTTATTAAACTTGGTTATCATGCATAACAGTCTGAATTATAGACAGTGTAATCCCATAAAAGTGGTAAAGTGGAAAAAAATTGACCTAGCTATAAAAATCATCCAACATCTCCAAAGAGAAAATAAATCAGAAAGTCTCATGTCATTCCCACGACTAGCTTGTAATGGATTTATTAATCACAGATTCCATAATAACATTTTCCTCACTGGGCCGTTGAGAGGATTCAATGAGAATATTGAGTTCTTGGTGCCCAGTGGGCATCTAATAAATGATAGTTATTAATATGTTTATACCCTCAAAAATGGACACACACCTACAATCAGGCACATGTGCTCATGCACGCACACCACACACACACACACACACACACACAAACTCTTCTGGTCCTTTTAGAGAGAATCCAAATCTGGTGGAGATGAATGGATACACCCCTCACAGTCTGAGCACGGAAGGTGGCCATCTATCGTTTCCTTTTTGCATTGTGGGTCATTATCTGAGAACAGTAAATATCCTTGAGAGCCTGTGGGAGTCCAGCCCCGGCTAGGTCAGCCCCTGAACTCACACTTGCAGGCTAACTGAGAAAACAAACCCTAATGAATGAAATTAAGAATGAAAAACAATCCACGACTGCACTTGAGGAAGTAATAACTGGTTCCGTGGAGTAGGTGGGGTTTGGGCTTCATAATCTGTCTGGAACAGTCTACGGGTCTGTGGCTGTACGTGCTGTGCAGAAAGGCCTTGTGGGAGAGATACGTGTGCGTCCTGGGCATGGAGGAGAAGAGAAGCTCTTTGTGGGGTGGGAAGAGATTTGAAGGACGGAAAAAGTCAGCTTCCTCTCAGATAGATGGACCAGGGGCCTGATGATGGAGCTTTTACAGTGCTATAAAAAATGATGTCTTGGGATGGTCCCACACAGCCTTACTAAGGGGCAAATTTGGGCCCTGTGTGTCTTGTGTTGTTGTGTCAGCCACCAAGTACTGACCTCTCCTTTCTCCTCCCATCACACCACCTTAACTAAAGTGTGACATCAGGTGAAAGAGGTGGATTTACAGATAAACCTGGCCACGTGAATTTTCAACAGCAAACAAACGGGCAAAGGTTATAGTCTCTTATGCTCTGCCTACACCTTCTTTCCCCCCTCTCTACCTTCTGCCCTCGCCCAATACTCCTGGCTTCCTTTCCTTCCTGGAAACGAGGGCTCAGTCTAAGGAAGGGCTCTTTGTTCTGTCATTTACGTGGTAGAGTGAATCATGGCCAGCCAGTATGCATGTACACACATCCAGTGAGTGTGCATGCCTGTTTTGTACAGCCTGAGGAACAGCCATGCAGCCACCCCCTGGATTGACAGTGAGAACTTTCCAGCTCCCTCACAGGGGCATGTGCATTTAAACTATATTTCTAATATAATAAATTTATTTGTCCACTGGAAAAGACATTTTCATTTGGGAGATAAGTGCAGGGATGGGAGGAAGTTTATAAAGACAAGACTCACATCAATCAGCTGATTAGTTAATGTATTGAACAAACAGGTACAGAGTGCCCACTGTGCTCCGTGGTCCATGTGCAAGGTTGGCCTTGGAACCGGTGCCAGGCCATCAGACTCTTCCTTCTCCTCCTCTTCTCTCCAGCCTCACCACCAGTGTCTGGGTGAGATTCCCGCTCCCTCTCCTGGAACGATCGATGCTGCAGTTTCCTAACTGGTCTCACTGCCTCCAGGTTCTCCAGTTATTTCTTCTTCTTATGAACTTAAGCACATATTTCTCTGCTAAAACCCTGTTAGTGGCTGTCCCCTGGCTATAGCCGGAGTCCTGGCTCTCTCTGTGGTGCACTCTCTTCTCTAGCCCTGTCTGCAGCCTCTGCCCATGTAACGGGCTCACTAGCCACACCTCCTCCTTGTTTCTTTTTCCCAAATACAATGTGTGCTTACAACATGGCTCTCACATGCTGTTCCCTGTGCCTGGAATGCCTTTCTGCTCATTCCCCTCCAAGCCTTCCATTAAACCGCAGGGCCATCCTGTATCGCTGTCTTTCTCTCACACCCCACACCCAGTCTGCCAAGAAACCAGGTGGATTTCAATATATCTCCTTCAGAATACACCCAGAAGAATCTGTCTAGGACTCACTGTCTCCACTGCTGCTGACCTCCGAGACAATCCTCTCTCACCTTGATCTCGGCACTAGCTTCCAAAGTGGCCCCCTGCTTTGGCCCTTGCCCTCCCCCCCCACCCATGGGTGCTCTCAACACAGCAGCCAGAGTGGCCTTCTTAAGACACCAGTCAGATCACGTCGCACCTCCGCTCAAAACCCTCCAAAGCAATGGTGGGCTAGAGGAGCTCGTCCCAGCTGGTGAGACGCCACGCCCACATGTCTCCCCTACTGTGTCAGTGGTGTCACGTTGGTAGCTTAGAATAAGCTGTGGTGGGAGTATTTACACCACAGAAATAGGCAGATGCTAAAAAACCAGGGCTTCTTTTTTTTGAGACTCAATTTACCAGCACACCACTGCTCCGAAGGTGACCCACTTCTCTCAGAGTAAAAGCCAGAGTTGTTACAACTGCCTGCAAGACCCCCTGTAAATGACTGCTTCTCCAGTTCCCTCCCCTTTGCTCCAGCCACATGGGCCTCCCGCCTTTCCCCGAATGCGCCAGCACATTCTCACTTCGGGGACCAGCCTTGCCTGCTCCCTGTGCCTGGAACACTCCCTCTAGATACCTGCACCCAGGGGGTCTGCTTATTCCTGCTCTTCCTGGAAGTCCTTGCTCAAGTCTCACCTTCTCAGTGAGGCTCACCTGACCACCTCACCATAAACTCTACCCCTCCCCAGCTGTCCTGAGAGCGTTCTAGCCTGTAGGTATTGGCTGTATTTATTATTCATGCTCTGTGTCCCCCACCACAGCCCCACCTCCACAGAGGGTAGGGATTTGGGACTGTTTCTTTCCTAATGCGTCCCGGTGCCTGGAACTGTTCCCAACACACAGGGCACGCAGTAGGCGTTTATTGGCTGACGGGCCGACTGAATCTCCAAATGCCCACCTCCTCTGTAAACCTTCCCTAACCTCGGTACTTTCCTCCTTTCCGTTCACAAAAGGTCCAGATTCTTTTCCTCTGTGTTAGCGCAGAGCCTCTTTGTACCTGTAGCTGCTGAAGTGCTTTTGCTGTATCAGTATGGTTTTATGATCTGCCTACCCCGCCAAATGGCTGTCTGTGGGCTCTTGAAGGTGCTTCCACCACCTATCCCAGGGCCTGGCACCCCCCAACCCCACACACACTGGTACCTGTTCAATGAATGCATGAAGGTGTAAATGAATGGTGGCCAGAATGTAATTCTCTGGTGGAGTCCTATTCTCACCCGGGGCCCCCTCTGGTGATGGCTCTGCTGGGAAGGCCTTCAGCTGAGAGACAGCGAGTCCTCCTTTTCTCATCCTCTGCCTCAAGCCCCGTGTCTTCTGAGGCCTTGCTCACGGAGCAGGAATTTGGCCCGGAAGAGGGCCCAGGATGTGCTGGGGAATCCCCTCCCAGGGTTGGCAGAGCAGATGGCACGACCTCTTCGGGGTCTTCTCCAGCCCAGAGGCTTCCGAAGGCCGCATCTCATGGATCAGGAGGCTGCGAGCCAGAGGGACCCCCATCTGTCCCAGGGAAGCCCTGTCCGCCAAGGCCCGCTTCCTTCCTGCTCCGCCAGCCCAGCCTACCCAGGGCAAAGGAAGGGCTGCGCCCTGCGGAGAGGCGTGACTTGTCTCCTTTCCCAGCCACCAGGTGAAGAAGAAGGATCCACACCCTAACTCTAAGCCGCAAGGGAATACAGGATGTCCCATCGCATCCTGTAGAATGACTAATTTTCCAGTTACTAATTTGCCTTGCCAGTTCTGTTCAAACAGGCTAATTGTTTCCCCAAAAAGACTGAGGTGTAGTGGGATGAGGTCACTAGGGACGTGCCTAAACAATTACAAACACTGGTAACAGGCGCACCGAAAAACTCATAATCAGCCAGTCGGACTGTCTGATTTTTATCTTTCCTAAACAAATTCGGTGAGTGCGCGCCCCCTGCTGGCAACAAGAGATTATACCAGGCAGAAAGAACCACTGCGGAGCCAGTGAGGCCTTCGCTGGGGAGAGTAATCGGGCGTTAGGGGATGCTTTTGGAACGTTCTCAGCGGGGCGTATTAATGGTTATTTCTCAATAACTGTTGATGGAAATATGAAATAAAAGTGATTATTATAATCCATTCGTAACTATGATCTTGGAATGTGTGAATTTTAATCAACAGTGAAAAATCCCGCCAAGGCAAAAAAAGGGGAAAATTGATCCTTGGTCTGATAATGAAAGAAAACATAACTTTGAGAGTTTCCATATATTTTCTGTTTTTACACTGTGGGTATTATATTCTGTCTTTGTTCACTTAGGACAGTTCAATTTTTTTATTACGAAAGTTTTCAAATATACACAAAAATAGGGAGAAGAGAACAATATTTCCATATACTCACCACACAGGCTCTGGAATTATCAAGATTTTGTCACTCTTGCTTTATGTATCCCATTCATTTTTCAGTTGCGTTTTTCTCCCCTTAAATATTATAATCCAGACATCATGTCACTTTATCCTGAATACTGAAGTATGCGTTTCTAAAAACTGGGCATTTTCTTACCTAACCATACACAATTATTACACCTAAAAATCCCTTGGAGTCATCTAAATGCCCATAGAAGCAGTCTACATTCAAGTTTCCTTGAATATAAAACTTGTTTTGCAGTTGTTTGCTTTCTCTCTCTCTCTCTCCTCCTGCCTCCTTCCCTCTTAATTGACTTATCCTTATATATAGTGAAATGTACAGGTATTAAGCATACAGTTCGGTGAGTTTTGATAAATGTGTACACCTGGTAACCCATATCCTTATCAAGATAATTTTTAAAATTGAAGTATAGTTGATTCACAATGTTGTTTCAAGTGTACAGCAAAGTGATTCAGTTATACATATGTACACATATCTATTCTTTTTTGGATTCTTTTCCATTATAGGTTGTTATAAGACATTGAACATAGTTCCCTGTGCTATACAGTAGGACCTTGTAAGAAAGAGAACAGTTCTATCACCTCAGAAAGTTTCCTCCTGTGCCTTCACAGTAAACTCTCCCCTCACCCCCAACCACTGCTCTGATTTCTTTCATTGTGAATAAGCTCTGCCTGTTCCAGAATTTCATATAAGATGGAAATGTACAGTATGTACTTTTTGTGTATAGCTTCTTGCACTCAGCATAATGTTTCTGAAGTTCATCCATGTTGTTGCATGTTCCCTTTATCGTAAGTTGCAGTCCGTAACATGCGCGTACCACAATTTGCTTAGGCACACTCCTGTTGCTAGACATCTAAATTGTTTCCAATTTGGGCTACTAAGAAAAAAGCTGCTGTGAATACTTTTGTATAACTCTTTTTGTGGACGTATGTTTTCATTTCTCTTGGGTAAGTACCCTGGAGTGAAATAACTAGTCACAGCGAATGTGTATGTTTAACTTTGTAAGAAAACCCCAAGTCTCTTCTCAGAAGCACCCCTGCTCTTCCTTTTCTTATGGTCCAATAGTTCTACACTCTGCACATGTCCATTAGCTCCTCTGTAGTGTTGCTTAACTTTTCCCTGTAACTCCTGGGTTTCTTATAAACTAGAAGTTTGGTCTAAAATCCGGATGAGATTCAGTTTAAATACTTTGGCAAGTATGCTTCAGAAGTGGTGCTGTGTAGTTCATCCTATACTGCATTGGAAAGTCCATAAGTGGCATGGTTTTGTTGGGTTTTTTTTGCGGTATGCGGGCCTCTCACTGTTGTGGCCTCTCCCGTTGCGGAGCACAGGCTCTGGAAGCGCAGGCTCAGCGGCCATGGCTCACGGGCCCAGCCGCTCCGCGGCATGTGGGATCTTCCCAGACCGGGGCACGAACCCGTGTCCCCTGCATCGGCAGGCGGACTCTCAACCACTGCGCCACCAGGGAAGCCACCCGCATCAACTCTTCATCCAGTGGTTTCAAATGATCTTTGCCTTGAGTCGTTAGGAATTGCAAAATGGTGATTTTTAAAAATTCTAGGGATTTCCCTGGCGACACAGTGGTTGGGAATCCACATGCCAACGCAGAGGACACAGGTTCGATCCCTGGTCTGGGAAGATCCCACATGCCTCGGAGCAACTAAGCCAGTGCACCACAACTACTGAGCTTGTGCTCTAGAGCCCGTGAGCCACAACTGCTGGAGCCCGCGAGCCACAACTACTGAAGCCCGTGTGCCTAGAGCCCATGCTCCGCAACAACAGAAACCACCGCAATGAGAAGCCCGCGCACTGCAATGAAGAGTAGCCCCTGCTCGCCGCAACTAGAGAAAGCCCGTGTGCAGCAATGAAGACCCAATGCAGCCAAAAATAAAGAAAAATAAAGAAATAAATTTTATTTTAAAAAATTCTATTATCCCTCCATATTTATTATATGAAATTGTTCTGTAAAGAAGAAACTTCTTTTACCAACTTTCTCTCATTGTCATATAGGAGAGGCAAGAAAAATAATTATTTGTCTTTAATTTGCTAGTGAAAATTTTTAATTGGGCTTATTGATTGTTAGAAACTTTTTTCATCGACATATAGTTGATTTACAATATTGTGTTAGTTTCAGGTGTACAGCATAGTAATTCAGTTTTTTGCCGATTGTATTTTATTATAGGTTATTATAGAATATTGGGTATAATTCCCTGTGCTATATAGTAAATCCATGTTGCTTATCTATTTTATGTATAGTAGTTTGTATCTGTTAATCCTATACCCCTAATTTGTCCCTCCCTCTTTCCCTCTCCCTTTTGGTAACCATAAATTTGTTTTCTATGTCTGTGATTCTGTTTCTACTTTGTATATGCATTTATTTGTATTATTTTTTAGATTTCACATATGAGTGATATCATATAGTATTTGTCTTTCTCTGTCTGACTTAGCCCTAGGCATAATATTCTCTAGGTCCATCCACATTGCTGCAAATGGCAGTATTTCATTCTGTTTTTATGGCTGAGTAACAGTCTATCAGGTATATATACACATATATATACTGAACTAAGAAAAATATGATTTATGTCAGAGTGTTTTGCTTATGTTTACTTCTGGGAGTTTTATGGTGTCATGGCTTACATTTAGGCCTTTAAACCGTTTTGAGTTTACTTTTGTATTTAGTAAATGAGAGAATGTTCTAATTTTATTTTACACGTAGCTGTCCAGTTTTCCCAGCTCTGACTGTTAGAAACTTTTTAAAAGGCTAAGACAAGAAAAGCTCTCATAATCAAGTATTATTCAAAAGGTAAATATAAGAATTTGCTCACCTGGCTTTAAGAAAAAAGATACCTAATATAGAAGAACATTGATATGTTAATGGACTTGGATAAACTGTGGGCTAAAAGTAATAACTGTAATGATAGCAGCTACTAACATTTATGAAACATTTCCTATTGATTTAAATTAATTACCTAATAATGATAACTCATTAATTATAGAGAAAATAAGAGTGCTAGTCATTCTGTGATCGAAAGGGCCTTGTTCAAGTTAGGTGTCACTTTTCACCTTGAAGAAACTATGGATTCTTCTCTCTATTCAGTTGTCATTTCTTGAGCACTCACTGCATTAGAAAAATAAAGATGAATTAGACCCAGACTCTGTGAGATCTCAGGGGCCTAGCAGTTGAATTTTGCCTCAGTAGTTCCTGGGTTTTGCCTCTCACAGATGTTCATGGCCTTCGTTGTGGAAAATACAAAGAGCACCCTGAAGTTGCAGGTAACACTCCAAAGTCAGGTATCAAATGTCCTATACACAGGTGGCAAATGTGTAACTGGCTCTGGGGTGGAGGGAGCCCAGATTTGTAGCATTTGCCTATTTCTATGATGTAAATCCTCCCATGATGGCCAGTTTCAAGCTACCAACATGATGTCACTGAATGCAGAGTTGCAAAGATATGCATAGCACACCACTGTATAGTATGGTATAGATACAATAAAAGTAATTTCAAGAGCTTAGATCAGAGTTAAATATAGTAAATATAGTAAAATAAGGAAGTGATGAGTTTTGAATATTTATCTTTGTAATATAACTTATCTAACTTTCATATAATTTAATCCTTAATGATGGCTGCGTGTAATAACTAACTTGCGCAACTCCTGAAAATTTAACAATTGTCTCTCTCAAGCCAGTATGAACCTGCTCCCATGAACCACTGTTTTACCTGTCACAATATTGCAGTGTAGCCATGGTAATATACACTATGTGGCTGGGGACTGGGAATAATATGGCTGGGATGACTCTGAGCCATGGATGATCAATGACCTCAGGTCACAGTAGAAGAAAGGAGCTGGGTGTAGCACTATGAGTTACCTCAACTATAGGGGTTATTTACTTTCCTGTTACTGGTGTAGCAAATTACTCCAAACTTAGGGGTTTAAACTAACGCACATTTGTCATCTTACAGTTTTGGAGGTTAGAGGTCAGAAAGGGGTCTCACTGAGCTAAGATAAGTCTCTTGGCAGGGCTGTGTTCCTTTTGGAGGTTCTAGGGGAGAATTCTTTTTCTTTCTCTCGCCAGCTTCTAGAGGCCACCTGCCTTCCTTGGCTTGTGGCCTCCTTTCTCTATCCTCAAAGCCAGCAACGTTGGGCTGATTCCTTTTCATGCTGCCATCTCTTTGGTTCTCTCTTTGGAAAGCTGATTAGCAACCTTAATTCCATGTGCAACTTTAATTGTATGTACCTGAACATAGGTGCCAGAGACTAGAACGTGGATATCTTTGAGAGGCTATTTTTTCTGTCTAACCTTGAATGTTAGGTCTGCAGGTAGCTCTGCACAGACAGGGCCCCCAGTGCCCTTCTGGAGAAGTTGCTTAGAGTCCTAGAAGATGAGATACATGGAGGGTTTCACAAAAGCTGCTGATTTGCCTCAGGTGATTTCAAGTGGCAATAAGTTTTATGGTGAAAATAAAACAATAGAGCACAGAGAGATGGGAAAGGGAAGTATTTAAGCAGATGCTTGGGGAATGTCTCTCAAGTGGCGATGGGTGGGCTAAGACCTGAATGATGAGGATGCAATCATACCCAGATCCAGGAAAGGCCAGGCCAAGTATAATGAGCAGCAGCACCAAGGAAAGGCTGGTGGTGTCTGGGGTTTAGCTCCCTCGAACCATCTTAAATAAGTTCAGTGAGTTCACTATCCAAACTCAGCTCTAAATGTCTCCTACTCAGTTCCCTCTTCCAACTAGATCTATCCTCCTAAATTCCTCCTGCAGAGAAATTCTGGAGCGCCACTGGAGAAAAACAGGTACAAAGTTTCTGAAGACAGGAACAGAAAGAAGGGTAGTGTAGGAGGTGAAGGGTGGTAGATTGTTCTAGTAATGTACCCCAGTGAATCAGAGTTCTCTGTGTTCATACCCTTTACAATTGATCTTCGTGCCCCTTCTATCAAGAGACTGTGTATTTCTCCACTCCCATCAATCTGGTCTGGCTGCGTGATTTGCTTTGATTAGTACCATATGGCAGCAGTGATGTACAAATTCTAGAGCCTAGACCTTAAGAAGACTTGAGGCTTTGCTATCGCCCTTTTGGAACATGAAGCAGGGAGGTCACAGGGACCAGACTATGTAAGGCTTATTAACATGGTAAGGAATATGGACTTTGTTCTAAGTGCTCTGTGGGTTCTAGAAGATTTTAATTAATAAGTGTTACGCTTCAGAGGATCACACTGGGTGCTCTGTGGAGGAAAGATTGCAGTTGGGCAAGAATGGAAGCTGCAAGGCCAGTGGGAGTCTTTTTGAGGCATCCAGACAAGAGATGGTAGCAATGGAGGTGGAAAAAAGTGGACAGATTTGAGTCCTGCTAATGGATTGGCTTGGGAAGAAAATAGTGAATAACAGTCTTCTTTCTCAAAATGCAAGGCTACATAAATACATGTAGAATACAGTTATAAACAAAAAAATCTAATAGATTAATGTACATAAATCTGTATGTTGGATGTGACCATTTCCTCCTGTAAGACTGGGCAGCAGAGAAAACCAGAAGGGAAAAAAAAACCCTATGAAGTGAAAACACAGAGGAGAGCAGGGGTCAGAAATGAGGTGTGAGCAGTAAAATGTTTCTGCTTCTCACCTGCACCCCACCCACCTCCTGAACCTTTCCCTTGGGTTATGAGAGACACCCCTGGATACTTAGACCAGCCCCACCCCCTTCCCTTTAAACAGCTCTAAAGGTATCTATTTCATGAAGGTACAAGTCCAAATAAATACCAAGGAACATAACATACCCTTTGGCATCCTTACCCCTCATCTAGGACTCATTCACCTTTTTGTTTAAACTAAATAGTAAAGGGTTTACCACATGTGGGCACTAAACCTAACAGAGAAAATACAGCCTGCAGTGGAGGCGAAGGACCTGGGTTCTAGTTTTGCTTTTGCCGGTGTCTTTCATGTGATTTTGGACAAGGTATGTCAGGGCTCTGGGCTTATTCTGTCATTCTTCTGTCTTGCTATGACTGAGATAGGCAAAGCATTGGGGCATGGCCAAAGGAAAAAGTTACAAAATTTCAAGCCCAGAATTCCCATTTTTTGTAGAGCTCCTTAAAGTTGCAAGTCTTCAGATTTTGTCTCACTGAGTACTCGTTACAAAAATGTAAACTTTGGAGCTAACTGCTCAGGAAAAACTCATGCAGAGGGACGTTCTTTTCTTTCTTTTATTCCTTCCCTACCTTCTTTTAATTTCATTGTAGAGTGACATATATTTTCCCACTGGATTAAAAAAATAAATAACAAAGACAATATGTCATAATAAAAGGCCTATAAGTTGCCTTCTTTAATCCTTTCCTTATATCCACCCATATAAGCACTCTTCGTTGTCCATTATCTCGATAATCAAGTGTGGTGACTGGCCATGGGGATGTGAAACCAGGCCAGAGAAAATCTTTATTTAGTTACCTTAATGACTGTATGGGGAGGTATTGGTGGGGCTAGCTGGTCTCCCAATGTCACTGTAATAGCTGCTGCACATAGCAGGTTATTATGACGTAGAATGTATGGTTTCAAAGGACAGAGCTTCGAAGCTTGAAAGAAGTTCTTGACTTTCAGTTGTATGCAAAATAGAGAACATATGACTCTACCGCACCAGGAAATGATGTTGACTCAGAGACTGACAATAACATCTAAGTAACGCAATGTCATACCTGGTCATTATCTGTACAACCATAGGAAGTTCCACAAGGTTCTCAGTCTATAGATTCCTAACTTTAATGTATTCAGATTTATTAGTTGAGATCTGGAAACAATGCATCTGACAGAACCACCAGATTAAGCAGTGGAAACATAAATTTCTCAGTTCAGTAAAATAAACTTACACAGGCTCTATAGCCAAAGTTGCACATTCTTTCTTTGGAATGTTAGTTCTGAAATGGCATTTTATTTTTAAATAATTGAAAATTCCATTACCTTACAAACCACAGAAATACACTTACAATATTTAATTCTGCCGCTTGGTGGTGCCATGGATAACTAATAATAATAATTTTTTAAAAATTCTGCAAGTTTGCTGGACAGCAGGACTTGGCTATTAGCAAATTGAAAAATATAATTAACATTTTTTTTTTTTTTTTTTTTTTTTTTTGCGGTACGCGAGCCTCTCACTGTTGTGGCCTCTCCCGTTGCGGAGCACAGGCTCCGGACGCGCAGGCTCAGCGGCCATGGCTCACGGGCCCAGCTGCTCCGCGGCATGTGGGATCTTCCCGGACCGGGGCACGAACCCGCGTCCCCTGCATCGGCAGGCGGACTCTCAACCACTGCGCCACCAGGGAAGCCCTAATTAACATTTTTAAAAGTCTGTAATCCTTTTACACATTATAATGGCTGAAAAGTGCATATGGGCTCGGGCTTTCACTATAAAATCCCAGGCTTACTCATAGTTGAACAAGAAACCAGGATAGCAGTTTTTTTAATCATGGAAAATTTCAAGCATTCTAAAATGCCAAAATAACTGACATCCCTGTACGTATTACCTGGATAATAAATGTTAACATCCTGTCACATTTGAAAAAAATTACATGAAAATGAAGTTTATGCTCCTTTGTTCTTTTTCATTCCCCTTTCTTTTTTCTCACTAGAGGCAATCACAACCCAGAATTTGATGTGTATCCTTCCAGTTCTTGTTTCTCTATTTTTAGTACCTGTTCATGTGTCCATGAGCAGTACAAATGTTGCTTCATATTTTTTAAATGTATCTTTTCATGCTGTAGTATACTGCAATTTGCTTTTTACATTTAACAGTGTTTTGTCATGTTGATATATACAGATATATGCAGATATATACAGATCTAGGTTATGAGTTTTAAACTGCTGTGTTGTAATTTATGGCAAACATATATTCTGAATTTATTTATTCATTCCTCTATGAACATTTCAATGTTGCAATAAATGCAATGCTTAGAATAGCTAACATATAATACGTCCTCAAAACATATTTAATGAATGAAGCGGCATAAAATGTTTCAGGCAGACTATTTTTTGCTTCAATCGTCCAGTTATTTGTCCTTAACGTCCACTCTCTCTGCGTGCGCGGCAGGGGTCATTCCCTGAAATTTCCTAAAGGTTTGTTTCCCAGTCCACTGAGGAGAGGCTCTGATGTAGTCCTCGTATGGTGGCAGGGGTGGGCGAATGGAGTGGGTAGAGAATGGACACAAAGACATCTCAGTGTCAAAATATAAGACAATGGAGGTTTGTCTGGTCTGGAGCAGGGGAGGGTGGCAGCAGCGAGCGTTATAAATTTCGGGTAGGTCTTAGAGTTTACAATGCAGGGCATGTCCGGGGCTACCATATCCGGAAAACGAGGTAGCGGAATATAGAGGTCTTTCTTTAAGTGCACCTTCTGAAAGACGTAACCATCAAACGCCAGACGGTTGCCATGGGAACCAGCGGGGGAGGGCGGTGTGTCCGGCCAGAATTCTTGATGCGCTTAGAATGTTTCTTCTTCCGGTCCCCGGTTCTTCACAACCACCGCCCCTCTCCACCGTCCCCCGCCCATTCTGTGGGCTCTCATCATTCTCTTCCCCTTTTCATTCTCTCCTTCCCTGTTCTAGGTCGCCATCTTGGACCATGCGTCAAGATGGCGCCCCCCAGTCCCAGAGGTAGAGCCCAGGAGCGCCGGGGAGCCTGCGCGCGCACGTGCTCGGGCGCGGAAGGGTGGGGGCCGTGATGTCAAGACGTTGCCCCGCCCCCGGTGGTCGCTCCGCCCCCGGCCCCACTCCGCCTTCCTGTCACCGGGCGAACCCGGAAGTGGAGGAGGAGGTGCGCCGGTGGTGGCAGAGCGGGCAGGCTCTGGCGGAACCGTACCAGGCAGCGTGCCTGGGGTTGGGGGCGAGGGGGCGGGGCTGAGCGGCCTGGGCATCCTGGCCTGGACGGGGCGGGGGAGGCCATGGCCTCGGCAGAGTTGCAGGGGAAGTACCAGAAGCTGGCTCAGGAGTATTCGAAGGTACCCGTCGTATGCGGGGAGTAGGGGGTCCCCGGCCCTGCGGCCTCGGGTTGCCTTGGCAGCGACTTGTCGGGACACAGGGGGCCGGCGGAGGGGGGAACGTGAGCGCGCCCCTTCTCTCTCCTCCGCCTCTTCTGTCCACCATTACCGTGCCTCCACCTGCAGCTCTCAGGAGATGGGGCCGGGCGGTGTCTGGGTCCGTGTGCGTTTCTGCGGGAAGGAGCAGGAGTTTGAGTCTTCCTTCTCACTGAACTAGCGGGCTTGGACTGGGATGTCAGAAATCCTGGCTTCCGCCTCTGGTGCTGGTCGGGAGGGGACGGGGAAAGGTGAGGACCATCCCTCCACGGCTGCTTCCTCAATTTTCCCAGCCCAGCGATGGGAAGGATCAAGCTTTCTCCTTTCTCACAGGGATGATATGAGGATAAAGAGATTTAAATGCCCCCAGTCAAGTCAGGAGTGTAAATAGAGTCATGCGTGTAAACTGCTTCACCGGAGATGCGTGGTTATGAATGGGTTCAGTGCTTTGGCAAGATGTTGTCTGAAAATGATTTTGAAAGCTTGAGTGCTAGGGCTGTGTCCTTTTATCTCTCTTTTTCTTGGATCACCTGGACTGGGGAAGAGCACCCAGCAGGTGCTCAATACATGTTGAATTAAGCAAAGTAGGGACCTGTCCCTTCGTTGTATTTATGGCATCAGTATTTTAAACGATGGAACCCTTTTCTCGGAGAAGGGTGGTGCTGCTTTAATGGGTAGGGTGGTTCTGCCTCAAGAATATTCTAATGAAGTACTGAAAGCAGAATCTTACATTTTTGGAAATTGATTCATTAGTCATTAAACTTCGTTTTCAATGATCTTGGCATTCATGGGAGCAACTGGAAGACTTGGTCCCCTTTTTACAATTTGGAGAAACTGAGACACATTTTTTAATTTCATGTAACAAATATGCAGCCGGGCAAAATGAAATATTCTTTGAAAAATAAAACCTGTGCCTAAACATACACACTTAAGTCTTTTGACCATCAGATGGGAGCCTTTTGGGATGCTACACTTATTCCATGGGTGCTACCATTGGCAAAACTTCTTGTGTTTCCATTTGAATTTGCCTTAAAGGCCTGTGGCATGATGTTAGTGATGGCAAGTTTTTATCCTTTGAAGGAATATTTTTTTGTTTGAAAGGGCCAGAACTTATCTGGAACAAATCCATGTGATGAAGTGTGGTGGGTGGAGGATGACAGTACTCAAACTTGGCTCTACTATTTTTGGGTGAAAATGTTTCATGAGTATAAAGTAAGAAGGGGGCTGATTTTCTCTTCTGGAGAGTAAACAAGCTCACAAGGCAATTCCAAATGGCAGAAGAGTTCCAGAAATATTTTGCACAGTGACTGCATTGCTGAAATAATTGTATAGCCTCCCAAAAGTAATAAAAACTTTGAAAGATTTTATCATTTTGGATTTGTAAGCTCTTTTGTTCAGCAGACAATTAGTGCCACCTGTGAACAATCTGCCGGGCCCTGTTGAGTGAGGCAGACTTCCACCTTAAGGAGAACCCTTTAATAGAATGTTCAACTGTTGTACATAATTATGATACAGGATGACAGGTGTTAGCTCAGTGGGAGCACAGAAGAAATGGCGGGTAAGGGTAGAAGTTACTTAGATTGGGGAGTAGGGTATAGGGAGGAAGGGATGGATGGTAGTGCTCCAGGCAAAGGAGACAGTCTCTGTTTGCTGACATCAAGGCACATTCGTTCAGATACACGACAGAGAGTGGTGAAATATGGTTGGAGGGATAATTTGGACCCGGTCATGAAGGGTTGTGGATGTCAAATAAAAAGTTTGAACTTTGAGTAATGGAGAGACGTTAAAGGTTTTCGAACAGGAGAGTGACATTGCTTTTAGAAAGAAAACTGGTAGCTGTGTGGAGGATGGACTGAAATGGGGAAAGATTGGTGAAAAGAAGACCAGACTATAGTCTCTTTGAATAACTTTGGGGAGTGTAACGTAGGATTAAATAAAGTTTTGTGACTGTTGAGATGGAGAGGGGGGCTTAGATTTAGGAATTATGGTTAAAAAATATGGTTTAGTTTACCTCTTTTTTGTGTGCCTGCTTTGCACATAGCAGCAAACTTATGAAGGATATAAAGGTGTCAAGGCAGTCATCCTTGTGTCTCATTCATTCTGTGGGACGTGATGAGTGAGGGAAGACTGAGAGTTGACCCTGAAGGTTTCCCAGGGACTGCTCTGAGGGAACACCACTGCCACTGGCAGAGGAAGGTGGGCAGGAAGGTGAGCCAGTTTGGAGCGAAGTTTAGGTGCAATCATAGTATTTATGGTTGGAAGGTACACTGAAGCTATCTTATTCACATAGTAGCTTGAGATGATGTTGGGGTAATTGCTGAAAATTTCTAGTGGAGACGGACTGGCTGAAAGTCAGGACAAAGGCCAAAGCTTTTGTAATAATTCCCATAAAGACAATAGTTCCCATAAAGACAATGGTTGAACTTGGAGAGTTAATCACTTTAGGTAAATTCTTTGGGGAACACCTGTGGGAAGGCTGTGACAGTAGGAGGAAATGCTAAGGAGACTATAGGAGGTCTGCCAGACTTCAGGTTATCTCCCATATTGGGCCAGACCATGTTTCATCCTTTTAATTGCAATGTGATGGAAATGTCAGAATGTGAGAACCCTGATTGGTCAAAAGATTTCATGTGCTTTTCATTCCCTGTCAGTTCTAGTGCCAAGCAATTTCTAGATAAGATCTATCATCCTTTTAATTGCAATGTGATGGAAATGTCAGAATGTGAGAACACTGATTGATTGGTCAAAAGATTTCATGTGCTTTTCATTCCCTGTCAGTTCTAGTGCCAAGCAATTTCTAGATAAGATCTATCATCCTTTTAATTGCAATGTGATGGAAATGTCAGAATGTGAGAACACTGATTGATTGGTCAAAAGATTTCATGTGCTTTTCATTCCCTGTCAGTTCTAGTGCCAAGCAATTTCTAGATAAGATCTATGCTATCGATACCTTCAGCCCTGTGCCTATGGAAGGGGGTATTCTACCTTTTTGATAGCTTCCCTGGTGCAGAAATTGTGGGCTGATGTTGAAATCCAGTTACATCTTTTTCCTTATTTAGGATACAAAGAAAAAAGATTTCCTTTTAATATGTAGAAGGAGGCCTACAAATCAAGAGAGCAGCAAGCGTGATCCCTAAACCAAGGACATTTGCAGAATCTTCTCATGCTTAGTTAATGCAGATCTTGGCCTGTGTTCCGGGAAGGGGCCCATTTCTTCCTTTGTAACTTCTGTCATCATCTTTTTTCCCCCTGAGAAGGAAAAAAGCAGTATGAGGAGCTCCCATTAAAGAGACTGAGAGTTTCGTTAGATAAAAGATGAACCATGGAGGCCGAAGCAGGTGAGAATTTCTGAGGTGGACAGGTTGCTAAAACAGTGTTATGGAAAGGTCAGTAAAAGTGGAGATTAAGACCCTCTGGTTTGGGCAATTAGGCGATCACTGGAGGCTTTAAACATTTCTGGTTTAACAGAGTTTGGGGGAGGGGAATGGTATGTAGAAGCTGGTTTTCAGAGATTTATGAAGTTAATAGGGAATAGACGGAGGCTGCCCCTTTGAGACGTGAGGGAAAGTTAATCAAGCCCTCAGTTTTCAAAGACCATTTCTTACTTGGTGTTTCTCCCACGGCCTGCTCTGCTTCTGATGCTCTGGTATATCTTATTCTGGAGATGAGGCTGAGCATGCAGTCCTGGCTCATTTGATTTCAGCCTGCTTTCTCTGAATGGGCTTCTGCACTCTTGCCTGGCACCATATTAATGTGTAGGCAAGTTTGAAGTTATGCTCTTTCCAGTGTTTGTGTTACTCTGGGTTCTCAAAGTGTAGACCCTGGATCAGCATCATCAGTGGCTGGGAATGGGTTAGAAATACAAATTCTTGGGTCTACCCAGGACTTACTGAATCTAAAACTGGTGGTCAGACCCAGCAGTCTGTGTTGTAACAAACCTCTCCAGTCATTTGGGTGCACACCAGAACCAGTGCTCAGGAAATGGTGTCAGTATAGTAGCTATTGCTCAGATGATCTTTTTAAAGCTCTTTTCAAGGCAATAAAAGCCAATGGGGGGACTTCCCTGGTGGTCCAGTGAGTAAGAGTTCACGCTCCCAATGCAGGCGGCCCGAGTTCAATCCCTGGTCAGGGAACTAGATCCCACATCCTGCAACTAAAGATCCCGAGTGCCACAGGGAAGATCCCACACGCAGCAATGAAGATCCCATGTGCCACAACTAAGACCTGGCACAGCCAAGTAAATAAATAAATAGTAAAAAAAAAAAAAAAAACCAAAAAACTACAGTAATCAAAACAAAACAACGTGATGCTGGCAAAAAAAAAAAAAAAGCCAATGGGAAAGGTAAACATCCATTATTTCTCTAACAGTTGACTTTGCAATTGATGCTTCTTTTAGTTACAAAGGAGATTGCCTTTTGAAACTTTTTAGACTTATACTCTTAGAGATGCTCATTTTGGCAAAGGATCAGTCTTGATTTGGTGTGTTTGCTTTCCAGATAGCAGGGCTTGGCTGACCCTGATTGATCGCCCTCTCTTGTAAGAGAAATAGACTCTGGGGCTGGATTGGATTAAAATGGAGTATCAGCTTTTTTCTCCCCTAATGTGTAGGGTTCACTACTAAAGATGGATTGGAAAACGGTCTGTGTTCAGTGCTATCCAGTGGAACTTTCAGGAGAATGAGAATGTTCTGCATATTTGCTGTCCAGTAGGGTGACCACTAGCATGTGGGGCTATTGAGTAATTGAGATGTGGCTAGCTGAGCTGAGGAAATGAATTTTGGATTTTATTTACATAATTTAAGTTTAAATAGGCACATGTGGATATGGCTACCCTGTTGAGCTGTGCTGGCTTAGCCCCTAGATCATCACAAACGTAAGTGTCTATGTGACTCACCTGAAGACCTTGTTAAACTGCAGATCCTTTCTCAGTAGGTCTGTGGTGGGTCCTGAGATTCTGCTCCTAGGTGATGCTGCTGAAGCTGTCCGCAGACCGTACTTTGAATAGCAACGCTTTAGGAAGACAAGGGGTGTCCTACTCTCCGTCTTCAATTCAGCTGAATTTCCAACCAGTCCCTGGTGAGGCAGCTAGATTACAGAATTGGGAGTGGGGGTTTCGTCCTAATGAATTTCCTTGCATGGGAGCGGGAGCTAGAGAAAGGGTCTCGTTTGAGGGCAGCTCTGAAAAAAGGTTTTCTTCCCAACTCAGTGACAAAATGACCCCAGCCATTAGTACATAGTATGTAGCCTTCACAGTTACTTTATCCTTTTCCATGGCGAGGAGCAAGTTAGTAGGCAGAGAGAAAGACTAAGTGGTACTCCCAGCACTGTAGAATACCTAAAATGTTAGAACTGGGAGTGTTTTTAAGGATCACCCAGGCCAGAGATACTGAAGCTGTGGTTTGCAGATGACTCAAGTGTGCTGAAATCAGGGTTTTGGTGAGGCTTAGAGATGGGCATCAGGTTATCTGTTGCATACATTACTTTGTAATGGAGAAAAGCTATACATGTAAAGATTTGTTTTATAGGGTCATAAAACCTGTATAAATGTCAGAATGTCCATTGTATGGAAACAGTTATGTAAGAGTGATTCTAACACAGAAGATTCTAGCTATCTCTTATAGTTGTTTAATGTGTTGCATTTAAACACCTTTTATTTACAGCACTTAATTTGATTAATTAACTAAAATTTTATTGAGTGCCTTCTCTATCCATAGCATTGATCTTTCATTGTACGCAGGAGATACAAGGAAGTATACTGTAGTCTCTATTGTGAAGAACAGTTTAATTGGCAGATGGGACTTGACTATAGAAATCATACATAAATTAGTAAACATAAAATGTACTGCTTTAAAAAGTAAAAACTGAACAGTTTAAATAAGAGATGTCTTGTTACTAGCAAGTGCCCAGGGAACTGAGGGCAAGGTCACTGTGGACCATAGGGGCACTATAGAGAATGGTTAGGGAAAATTTATGGAAGAAGTAGGACCAGAGTAGGAAGTAGGCTCTAGAAGAACAGTTGGGGTTTGGTTGGTCAAAATGAGAAAAGGCTGTGTTTTCAGAGTAAAGGTAAAGCTAATCAAAAGATTACGACACACTATCACTATAGTGTGTCGTAATCTTTTGATTAGCTTTACCTTTACTCTGAAAACACACTGACATATATACACTACCAAATGTAAAATAGCTAGTGGTAAGCTGCAGCATAGCACAGGGAGATCAGCTTGGTGCTTTATGTCCCCCAGAGGGGTGGGATAGGGAGGGTGGGAGGGAGGCTCAAGAGCGGGGGGGATATGGGGAATATATGTATACATATAGCTGATTCACTTTGTTGTAAAGCAGAAACTAATAAATGTTATAAAGCAATTATACTCCAATAAACATGTATTTTAAAAAAAGATTACAACACAATGAAAAATGAGGTTTGAAAAGGACTAAGAAGGTTTCTGAGCTGGGATTCAGAGGACCATTTCTCTACTGGATGGAACAAAAGTGCGTGGCACAGCTGCTGGAAATAGGCTATGTCACCTTCTGGAGAATTTTTCTGTCCTAGTGGAGACTTCAGGGCAGTTGTTTCTCAGTTACATCCACATCCACTGGAGTCTCCACACTAGTCTCCTAGAGGCATTAGTGACCATCGGTAACTGTTTCTGAAACCAACACTGCCTTTGCCTCCCACTGTGGTGAATGCTGGTGAGGAGAAAGATGAGATTCTAAAAGACCAGACTGGTCACAGTAGTATCCGCATTTGACAAGGCGTTGGTCAGTAATGCAGAGATGTGGCAATAGTGATGCTGAAATGCAGGGAGATGCCAAATGCCAAGTGCGGGTAACAAGGCAGTGGAGTAGGCCAAGCTTCTCCTTTGCTACCTACCAAATAATAGAAAGGGATTTTCGATAAGTATTTCTAAAAGCTGCATTTTCTCTTGAATGTTTCCATTGAAACGGTGTTTGAATTGTTACCAATTTAGCAAACAGTATTTTCCAAAGGAAAATCGAAATCATTTTTCATTATAATCAGATTAAGTTCCAAACAGCAGTAATTTGAAAATTTTAATTTTGCTTTTATGACAGAGTAGGCTGTTCAGTTTGCTTTATGTAGCTTACACGTGTGCCTTAAAAATTAAAGGTGAGCGTTTTTTTGTTTGTTTGAAAACTGATGTAGTTCTGGTCCTACAGAAACTTGTCAGTTCAGCACATTTCAAGCTTCATCCCTAGTCCTTGAGGCGGTCATGAGGACCTTCTAAATACCACACGAAGAAGATCAGAGAGCAAAGTTAGAACAGGGGTATGAAATGAAACCTAAAGACTGAAGGAGTATCGCTGTCCTTTGGCTATATGGATTTGAAAGTATTTATTGAATTTTCTTACCTAGGTAGCACATTATCCAAGAATATGCTGATATTGCTTAAAAGATAAAATACTACACAATGGAAGTCAACATTAAAGTGGTATTTATTTCTCTCTTCTGAACTTCTAGAGCAGAGTGTGAGGAGCCTGATAGCAAATATTTTAGGCTTGGGGCCATATGGTTTCTGTTGCATCTACTCATCTCTGTCATTGTCACACAAAAACAATCATAGATAATTCATAAATATTCAAATATTCCTACTCTTCTGGCATAGAAAAAGGTCATTTCTGTTCTCAGGAGACAGATGTGAGCTATGCAGAACTAGAAGTAGATTTTTTTTTTCAGCTCATAGATAAAATTGTCCCATTCATTTAGTTTCTCAGAGAAGAACCTGGTCTTTCATGGTCTCTGTACTGAGTCCTCAGAAAATTAGTCTGTAACCCTTTTGCTTCAGCTACACTGGGCTGGTATATTTATACTCACATGCTCTGTGTTGTGCTTGCTGATAACTACGGAAGGTTTATCTTTCAAAACCCTGCTGGTGGTGGTGATATAGATGTATACCTAAGTAGAAATTCATCAAGCCGTATAATTTCTGTTTTGTATACTTTATTTAAATAAAGTTAGACCTCAATTAAAAAAAATAAACCTGTGAAAGAAGCCCAAGTCCTACCTCTTCAAAGGCTTCTGTCACCTCTCCAGCCCACTACTTTTCTCATTTATATGTAGCTTTATAAAATAGTAGCCAATATTGTCTAATGACATTATGCCTGGAGTCAAAACTGCTGGTGTCTGAATCTCAGCATAGCCACTGAACTTCTCTGTACCTTGGTTTCGTCTGTAAAATGGCGATAATTGTAGCACCTATTTCATAGGGTTGTGAGGATTAATGAGGTAGTGTATGTAAAGTATTTAGGACAGTGCCTGGTATGTAACGAGCATTCAAATGCTAGCTGCTATTATTATCAATTTCTAAATTGAGCTTGCTTCTTAGTTACTTTTGTACACTGCTTCCACTGATGCCTGATTAAAAGTCCTCCATTCCTGAGGCTATTGCGGGTGATGATATTTGCATGACTAATGTTAGGCACGGTGTACTGCTGGGTATGTTGATGCCCTATACTTTGATTTTCTGTTGAATTCTTATTCCATTATCAGTCCAGTTGTATGTATTTTACAGATGAATGGTGTGTCAGAGTTTCAAGGAAAATGACATACTCAGTGCCCTATTTTCTATTGTATTAGTTTTTATTTAGGGAGGTGATTGGTTTCATAGAAAGAACCATGTACGGGAAGTCGAGAGACCTGGATTTTAGTCTCAATTGTGCATTGATTAGTTTTATGTCATTGGGCAGCTCAGCCTCTGTGTCCTTATTGGTAAAATGGCAGACTGATGATCTCTACTATTCTCTTCCGGGCCAATATTCTTGTTCTCATATATATGTGAGCAGATAGTTACTCAGTGTACTGATTCCTGTAAAGTTATGGTAAGTGGTTTCCTTGCTATAAGTGACTGCTTTATATTAAAAATTAATTATTACCTCCTCTGTTTTCAGCTTCGGGCTCAGAATCAGGTCTTGAAAAAAGGTGTCGTGGATGAACAAGCGAATTCTGCTGCTTTAAAGGTAGGCTACAGGGTATTTTGTGTTGTGAGGGTTAGGTTAGTGTTTGGTGAAGCTCACAGCAGGGAATTCAGCTCAGTTTTCCAGGGTAAATTCCCAACTCTTGACAGTGACTCACTAGGAATAGGGGAGGATAATAGAGGTTTTTTTGTGTGTTTAACTTTCCTACTTGCTTAGGTATGAATGTGATGTGCTTTGACTTCCTTAGCCAGAAATTACAAAAATGTATTGTTGGGGCTTCCCTGGTGGCGCAGTGGTTGAGAGTCCGCCTGCCGATGCAGGGGATACGGGTTCATGCCCCGGTCTGGGAAGATCCCACATGCCACGGAGCGGCTGGGCCCGTGAGCCATGGCCGCTGAGCCTGCGCGTCCGGAGCCTGTGCTCCTCAATGGGAGAGGCCACAACAGTGAGAGGCCCACATACCGCAAAAAAAAAAAAAAAAAAAAAAAAAAAAAAGTATTGTTGGACTGTATGTAAGGCATTTCTCTCATACCTTGCTTCTCTCATAGCTAAATTCATCAGGATTAATGGGGCTTCTTATCTGGCTTCATCTGATAGCACTCTGTGGGGCTGTGTCATATTCATGTTTATATACCCAGCATTCAGCCGATGGTTGTCCCCTACTAAATGGATTTGAAAGTGTGAATCATTTAGTCCATTAATCTTGCTTTGAGGTCGAGCTGTTTAATAGTAATAACCTGTGTTAATGAGGACTGTTTGAGTGATACATCTTACCATCAGCACCTTTAACTGAGAGGAGAAATATGGTGGGAGTTGCAGGAATATGTTTCTACCTCATTTTAGTCGGCATATAATAAGTCCTGCTTAGTGATATTTTTAATTGGAAAAATTAATTCGAGGATATGGATTCCTTCTTGGTCAAGTTTCAGTTAAATATACTGCCTACCTCATTCTTTCACTCTCTCCCTTGCTTCCTCTTTAGAGAAAAGGGCTTAAGATTCCCTTTACTCTTCTCTCTTTCTGGAGTAGGCCCCAACCAGTGACATATCCTTAGACTTTCCACTCAGGTCTCCAAGACCCAGAGATATGTCCTTTCACTTGGCTGGTGTTGGATCCTCCACTAGAGAAATCTGTCTCTTGAGGATGCTCCCTCCTCAGGTGCTGTTCCACAGACTCAGGGCTGAGATAGTTCAGAGCATCTTACCCATACTCCCAAAGCTCTCTGCGCCCAAGCTGAGATGATTAAAAATAAGCTTTAAAGTCAGGATATGTTAGCCAAGTTATTATTTCGCCTAAATCACTGAAGAAATGATTATTATCTCTCCTCATGATGTTTAAAACCTATTACTGGGGAAGGTATTTCCTAGCTCATCTTAGTAGCCCTCTCTGGTGTTTGACACCCTCCTGTTGCTGGCTGTGTTCAATTAACTCTGTGATAGTGGCCGTGGTGGCAACAGCAGGCTCTATTTATTGAGCACCCACTGTGTGTCAGGCATTACGCTAGCACATTACATCCATTATCTCAGTTTTCACAACAGCTCTTTGAGGGCAGACGCCACTATTATCGTCCTCATTGCAGAAACTAGGGTTTACAGAGAGGTTGGGATGGATGTCTTCTGAAATTAATGATTGGCTAATGAAGTTGGAACATTAGTCAACTAGTGATTAACTAATTATAAGGATGTAAAGAAATTACTTTATGTTTTACTATTCATCACAGTGGTCATTAAAATTATAGTGAGAATGACAGTTTGCCAGTTTGCTCAATGGGAATGTTAGGATGTCTCTGTTAGAGTAGGTGTTTGATTATATTGGGTTTCTCTCTTCAATGAGTTGTTAGATACAGTAAGCATTCATTGATTTGAATTTCTATAATTTGAAATATATAGTAATTTGGACATGGGCTGGGCCTAAGTTTACCATTGAACTTCAAGTAAAAATTAAGGACTTACTAAACAAACAACAGAAAAGGAAAATGTTTTTCTCTTTAATGAAAACATATTCTATCCCTCTAGCTGTGCCCTCAACATGCAGATAATGTCAATAGATTGCAGACACCAGCCTCTGGTCTTTAGGTTGCTGTTTCAATATCCTTAAATCCCCTATTCATTAAAACTTGACCTCTTAGCTTTATAGTGGTTTTTCAATGAAAGTGATAAAAGCACAGATCTTTCAATATATGGTAGTATATGGCCATCTGTGTTTGATTACCAGTGAACACAAAGTTGTCAGAACGTCGTAAGGAATATATAGTTAGAATAATTTTTTTTTTTTTTTTTTTTTTTTTGTCACACTGCGTGGCATGTGGGATCTTAAATTGGGGATCTGAAGTTGGGGAACCAGGGATCGAACCCATGCCCCCTGCATTGGAAGCACAGAGTCTTAACCACTGGACCGCCAGGGAAGCCCCAGAATAATATTTAAAATAAAAATAGAGTGAAACTAAATATTTCTCTTGTTTCCCATTTTCTTACCCTTACCATGGTATAAACAGTACAGAATAGTCAGTAGGAGATGTGTTGTTTAGATTTTGTTTCTATTTTCATTTTAAAGCATCCGAAACTATTCTTGTGATAGGATAATATTGATTTTTATCTTTGACAAATCAGAATAATTTAAAGTGTATTAAAAAGACTTCATTTCGACTGACTTAAATTCAAGGAGGATTTATAGGAAATAGTGAATACAAATATATTTCTTCCATTCTTGCTTACTGAAGGGCATCATCAGTGAGTCTAAGGTTCTCTTTAAACTTTCAAGTTTATAAAATTGTAGCCTCAGACTTTGTGTCTCCTCACTGCCAGACACAAGTATAACAACATTATATAGCGACACGTAGTTGTGGATATTTTACTCTAAGTCGATGACTGTTACTTCAGTACATATACTCTTTTAGTTTTATTTTTAAATACGCTTGGTTTGGCCAGAAAATGATTTTGTCACAAAACAGAGCTAAAAACATAGGAACTATAATGATAAACATACAACTTGAATTCCTTAAAGCAAGAGGTTTTGATTATATTTTGGTGAAAGAAAAAATATTTTGTTTTCATTATTTTTAAATGTTAAGGCTAAATTACAAGGAATGGTCTCTTTTCACTTTGTTGTAGGAACAACTGAAAATGAAGGATCAATCACTGAGAAAACTGCAGCAGGAAATGGACAGTTTGACATTCCGAAATCTGCAGCTTGCCAAGAGGGTAGAGCTACTTCAAGATGAACTGGCTCTAAGTGAACCCCGAGGCAAGAAAAACAAGGTAGGTCAAGTAAAAGCAAGTTAGTGTGACCTTGTCATTAGGTACAGACATCTCCAGGCCATCCTGGTTTTAACAGAAGACCTCACCTCCAAATAATCTAAAGTTCCATTATTACACCTGGATATTGGGTTAAGAAAGCAGACATTTATTATTAATATATACCAAGTATTAGAGGCATTTTCATATGGAAGTGAGTTTTCAAGAATTTATTAGGAGCCAACATGCACATAGTTGGTTTAGTGACTGAGAAAAGTGAAGGGAGTATCTCATAGTGGTCAAAATTATTGATATTTTTTAGTTATACTGAGTTGCCATTAACCCAAGGTAGGGCAGATAGAATGAGAAACATTGTCAAAGTGTAACTGCTGTCTGTGAAAGTAGCAGTTGAAGTACTCATACATTAGGCTTGTAAGTTTGTTGCAGATGTATTTTCTTCGGGTGTTTATTCTTAGGAGTTCAATTTGGTATTCTTGTTCTGAGATGTAAATATAATTTTTTCCCTTCTGGTTTTATGTAGTGAGGTGAGATTCTGATTACTCTAAGATGGATGATCCAGTACTTTTGATCATTCTGTGATTTAGAAGTTGCTTCTTTTTTAAAGGCAGGAGCTAGTGATGGAGTCTTTAAAAGTCTTGTATGTTTGTAGAACAGCACCCCACAAATGTGTGGATTGAGGCAATAACAATAGAATGGTTGGAGGGAAGAAGGCCCGCAGTAACTCTGAAGCAGCATGGTGTGGAGGGAAGAGCGCTGGCTTTGGCGTTGAGCCCAGGCTTGAATTCTTTGTCTGCCATTTATAGTTCTATGACTTTAGGCAAATTTTTTAGCCTTGCAACCTCAGTTGTGGGGAAGATACTCTCAGATTTGTTGTCAGGATTAAATGGGATCATGTAAAAATACCCAGGACTGTATTTGCCATATGATGGGCAGTTGACATAATTATGTGTTAGTACATTTCCATATGCATTTCCCCTACGTGGAAGAGTTCTCTAGAGTGGTAATTTTCAAATAAATGGGGAAGAGAGAGGGCAAAGCAGATATGTATTAGAATCACTTGGGAAACTGTCAAAATACACATGCTCTGGAAATTCTGAAAGACCCTTGGGGAGGGAATAGCCATCTGTATTTCACACATGCTCCCCAGGTTAGTGAGATCCTCTCCCAGGGCTGTTTTAGCAGAGATTTGGGTATAATTACTTCTGAATTAATTTTAATAAGAGCTTTCCACATTTGGAAGCACTAAGGACCCAGAATATGTCATTCAACAGTGTTCCTTGTGTGCACATACCTCTTGTGTTCGCATTTAATGTTTATTTGTTTGTCTGTTTGTTACATAGCTGCTCCATTTTCAAAGGGCTTTCTAATCACTGGTTCACATTGGATCAGTAAATGACTTCATTTTAAGTGAGGAGTGAAGCACAAGAAAGGCAGAGGAGGGTGGTGACTGATGTCTGAACAGTTCATTGTTAGGCTGTCCCTTGAATAGTCTCACTTCTGTGTGTATTCCATGAAAACAGATGTTCATTATTGGCTCTTAAATAGTGCTGTTCTATGTAGAAAAAGTTAATATTGGTAAAAAGGCAAAAGGCAAGTATTTTTCATAATCTTTGAGCTTTTTCCTTCTGTTTATTTATAATAGCTTTATCTTATGTTTTTTAAATTAGAGATTTATGTGAACTTCTGTATAAATGTGTTTTTGTGAATGCTGTTAATTTCTTAAAGGAGTTTTAACAACTCAGACTCATGGAATTGGTAAAACTGTCATTTCCCAAACCAAAAGATAATTGAAATGATATTTATTAGCATATTTGTATTGCTAGCTCTCTGGGTCTGCTCTGTCTTCCAACAGAACTACTCCTGAATTCATCTGCAAAGAATAGTGAGCCTTATCTGTTATTTTCTCTCTCTTTGTTAAGCTTTCCTGCTCATTGCAATATTTGCAGTTCCAACTTGTGTCACATAGGAAAAGTTAAATGATGGACTGTATACCTTTTGCAGGATTGTTTGAGAATGGTGAACACGTAGAAGAGACAAGCTACTAAGGTGATAGAGAATCTGTGTACCTTAGGATGTTTCTCTAAAGGATGAAAGTTATGTGGACATAACTTATTCTTTCCATCAGAAAAGTGGAGAATCTTCTTCTCAGTTGAGTCAAGAGCAGAAGAGTGTCTTTGATGAAGACCTGCAAAAGAAGATAGAAGAGAATGAACGGTTGCACATACAAGTGAGAAAATCTTTCTGTTTTTCCATATGAATTTAAAAATGGGTTGTATGATATGCAATGTGGAAAAACCAGTGCAAGATAGAGTGTTTTGTGTATGGGTGGGTGTTTTAATGTTTCCTGTGGTCCTTAGGTGTATATGTCACTGTCATTCATTCATTTCTTAGATCTCATTCATGTTTTAATACGGATGTGTGCTTTGAGTATGCACTTGTTCAGAGGACAGCAGAATAACTTCATAAGTTAACAATAAAGAAGTATACTGGGCACTCTTCATTTTATATAGGAGATGGTTGGATGGATCATTTAGATGGGGGCTTATCAATAAGTAGTGTTTGCTTTTTAATTTATGACAGCTTAGTTGGTTTTTATCTGTTTCCCTGTTAGTCTGTAAGGTCTCATTAGTGTATAGACCATGTCGGTTTTGTCTGCCCAGCCTCAGGACAGGGCCTCACTCATGGCAGGCCCTCAAATATTTGTGGAATGTTGAGTAATCAGTGTCTGCTCCAAACCATTCAGCATATTTTAAGAGTCATAGGGTAGTGTATTCAACTATGCCTCCTGATTTTTTGTGTGAAATGGTGAGCATAGTCAAACAGTGGAAAATAAATATGCATTCTCAGTCTTTGAAAATGTTTACAAAATGAACTTTTGACTTCATGAATTTTGTGTTAAGTATTCATAATTCTTAATTACTACTGGCTTCTCATTAAGGAAAGGAGCCTTACCTGCTTCAGGAGTAACACCTGTTTGATTTTTGATTATTTAATTGCAGAAGTCAGCCTAACAGAAAAGTTATACCAGGTCAGTTGAGTTCTCTGTGTGCCAGAAATGGTTTGAAATAGAAATCCATGAGCCTGGGAGGAAGGAGATACAGGCTTTGGAGTCAGTCTGTGGCTGTGAGACATTTGACAAGTTAGGTCATCCCTTGAAGCTTCTGTTTCCCCATCTGTAAAGGAGGGATTACAAGTACACCACCTCTGACCTGCCATGAGGCTCCACTGAGCTCATGCCTGTGTGGTTTTGCACAGTGAGCATATGGAACCTTATGGAAGTTGCTCAATGATTAGTCGCTGCAGTTGTTTTCTCTTCATTTGTATATATTGGGATGTTGTGAGAACACACCATGATCTTTCCTTTTCAGTTTTTTGAAGCCGATGAGCAGCACAAGCACGTGGAAGCAGAGCTGAGGAGTCGGCTGGCCACTCTGGAGATGGAAGCGGCCCAGCACCAAGCTGTGGTCGATGGCCTGACCCGGAAGTACATGGAAACCATCGAGAAGCTGCAGAACGACAAGGCTAAACTAGAGGTAAGACCCGCCGTTGGTGAGAGCATGTGAAAAAATAGTCCAGGCTTTTGGAAATCATCCACCTGCTTTATAGAACAAAAGTTAGCCGTTCAAGGCAGGACTGCTGCCTGCAGCGTCTCCTCAGCGAGCTCACATCTGTGGCCTGAGACGTCTGCTCTTCTTTTTTTTCTGACAGACCAATATGCATATAATTTTGGTTAGTTATATTTGTCACACCACATTTCTAGCAAATTGAACACAATTTCAAGTAAATAGCTATATAAAATTTATAGGGGAAAACCAGAAAATAAAAAGAGTAGAAAAATTTTTTCTCTACCTGCAGGATTTCAAAATGGAAAGCCAAACAATATAGTTTGGCATAGTTTATTTTTTTTAATTTTTAATTTTTTTCAATTTTATTGGAGTGTAGTTGACTTACAATGTTGTGTTAGTTTCAGGTATACAGCAAAATGATTGAGTTACACATACACATATATTCATTCTTTTTCAGATTTTTTTCCCATATAGGTTTATTACAGAATATTGAGTAGAGTTCCCTGTGCTTTTTTTTCCTTCTAAAATTCAGGTAAAATCTCAGACTCTAGAAAAGGAGGCCAAGGAATGTCGACTTCGGACAGAAGAATGGTATGTGGAAACGTGAATTCCAAGGGACCCTGAAGTGAGAATCAGAAGACCCGAGTTTTGGTGTAGTAGCTCCTCTGTCTTAATTTTCTCACATTTGCAATGAGACAGGAGTAGATCATCTCCAGGGTCCTTTTCAGTTTTGTTATCTCTGGGACCTTATGAATTCTTTGTAGAGTGGCCTGTGCATTAGTCCTCAGCCTGCAGATGTTTTGGACTGTGGCAGATGGCATTCTGGGGCTCTAGTACTGAGGACTAGATCCTTTCTGTTTTAGACTACTCTAAAGAGAAGGCCTTCTGAGAGTCCCAGGCAGGAAAACTGACTAATGATCATGGTGTCAACCTTTTAATTTTAAATAATTTTAAATAAAATGAGGTTATGCAATCTATTGATAATTTGGAGATATTTACATCTTAAAATATTACTTATCTCTAGGTAGTAAGAGCATGCACCAACATTTATTTGATAAATGACATATTTTAGGTTTTAATAGGATCAATCAAGTGCATTTTTTCAGTTTAGTTGCATTGAAGTTGCATGGTGTATCTATGCTCTTAATTGAATCAAAACCAAAAATGATCAGATTTTCAGCTCAAGGGAAAAAAAAACGCTTTAATACTTTAAAAACGTTTACCATAATACTTGGACAAATATTTATGTGTTGTAAAGAGAAAATTTATGAGTTTGAAATGGCTCTAAGATTCTTTTGAGCTTGGGGAGATAAACTTAAAATTGTATAAGATATTGGGACTGTGATAAATTCTTTGAAACTTCCAGTCATTCAACAGGAGTCTCAGGAGCTTTAGAATCAAGGCTTAGTATTTTTCTTATCTTCATTTTTTTTTTTAACAACTCTCTACTACCAAGGGTATCCCAGATGTCAGGTACCATCCTCTGAAAGCCTGATACAGCTGTTGAGGTAACAAGCAAATGATGGTCTACTGTCTATTGATAATGTGGTTTTGTATTTTTTCTTTCAGTCAGTTACAGTTAAAGAATCTTCACGAAGATTTGTCAAGTAGATTAGAGGAATCCTTATCAATCATCAATGAAAAAGTACCTTTTAATGATACAAGTAGGTATTATATACAGTTTTCCATTATTTGCAACTCTGAACCTCTTTATGATAGCCAGCTAATTAAAATAATTTGTAATCTATTTGGCAGAAAATCTCATTGGCCTAACAGAGGGTTGCTTTCTTTTTGTCCTTTTGATCAGCTTTGGCCTTCATGTTTCATAGGGAGATTTTAATTTGTCACATAAGTATTCTGAAGCTAGGCTTCTTGGAAAAAGCCCACATTTTTTAATTGCATGTATTTAACATATCCCAAGGTGAAAACCAACCTGCACATAAAGTACCTGAATATTTGTACAAGAAATTTGTTCATGGTGGGTGGCAAGGTGGGAGAGGAGTAGGGGGATGGGTGGGAGGTGAATCTTCTTAGCCTGGTATCTCCTGCCCTTTGGACAATCCCCAGAGATAGTTAGGGAGTTGACTTGGGTAAGCCCTGCTTCCTGCTCATCCTGGGAATGGTCTGGTAATTTACACAGCCAAGAGCAACAAAAAGAAGTTAAAAAAAGAAAAATCAACTTACATATATAACAGATGCCAAATTTGTAACCTTTAGACAGGTATTAAGTCTAAACCTTGAAGACAAAGAAAACAATTGTTTTGCTGCAGAAACTTAAATTTAAATTAGTACACATTTCCTTTTTTACAATTATATCATTGAAATTAATTTTTGACTTCTTCTCAATTTTTCTTAGGGAAGGCCTAAAAAAAGAGGGAAGAAAAGACACCAAAGAAAAATAGCAGTTTGCTCTAACACTGAAATCAGAATATGTCATTATTATATCAAAAACCTAAATTCATCTGAAAACAACACCTGTTACTGCTTTCTACATTAATGTAAATAGCACCAGCATACTTTGATCTACTAGGCTTAAAACCTTGGCATTTCATTTTCTCTTTATTCCTTAGTCATCAGGTTCTAATCATTTCCTTCTGAGTCTCTTTGGGTTTATCCTTTCTTTTCCGGTACTAGTTGTCACCCTATTTTAGGTTCTTACCATGTCACAAGTAGGGTACTACTTTTAGTTCCGAAATATTTAGAGATTATTTACTGAAAGTCTAAATGGGTGGGGAGCACAGGATATGCAAAGACGTATAAGACAAAAATCTCTACCTACCCTCAAGGAATTTATAGTCCAGTAGGGGAGAAATAAGGTACAGAAATATCTGAAATATAATCTAAGCTATTCCATGAAGAACCTCTTGGGGTTTCAGAGTAAGGATGATTATTACTGGTGGGGTTGTTTGGGGAAGCCTTTTGGAAGAAGTGTGCTTTGAGCTGGGCCAGGATGCAAAAGTAGGTTTTATTGGTCAGAGAGGTGAGGGAGAATGAGCCAGGGAATTGCATGGAGTGTGGTTATGTAGGATAAAGGTGCTGTCAGGGCCTGACAGTAGTAATTAGTTAAGTATGACTGGAGGCTAGAGTGGGTGGGATGTGGAGGCCAATGATGGGTAAGTTCTGAAAGGGAGGGTGGGGCTGGACCCTCAAGTTCTGGGCAAAGGACTCGGGGGGACTTAATTTGCAAGTCAGTAGGTTGTTGCAGAAGCTTTTGGAAATGTCTTTGTGAAATTTGTGCGCTCACAAAGTTCATCTGGCAACAGAGTGCAGACTACTCTGGAATGGGAGAAGGGGGCTGATGCTGTTGTGATGATAGTCCTGGTGTGCTGTGATGGGGGCTGGAGCCTGAGCTGTCAGGGAGATGCAAGGAGGCAAGGGAGCAACAGGAGGCAGTGTGGTGGAAAGATGTGGTGCAGCTGACAGAAATCAAAGAGGCAGACGGGGAGCAGATTTATGGGAAAGATGTTGACGGTAACTTTGTTGTGGCTTAATATTCTAACAGATTGGTGTGCATCTCTTTACCTACTGGTGTGTACATTTGTGAATAAAAGCCTAGATCTGGGGAGAGAAACTGATGTTGACCCAACTGGGATGGATGAGCCCCCCTGTTGGGAGTGGTGGGAATGAGGGGTGCAGAGTACAAAGAGGCCTGTGCAGAGTGCACTGCAGGGATCAGGAAGGGAAGGGGCTGAGGGGGAGAGAAGCTGGGAAATGGGGTGAGCATTTCTTATTTCTCAGTTAAGCTCTTTTTTCATAAATGTAAAATGACTTAATGAACGGCCATTTTTGTTTTGTAGAATATAGTCAGTATAACGCCCTGAACGTTCCAGTCCACAATAGGAGGCATCAGGTAAAGATGAAGTTTTTATTTTCAGTGATGTGTGTGTCAAACTTTTCAGAAACACCAATTAGTTGTTTGGGCCTCTGTTTAGTGCACCAAATCATTGCGTTTAACTTTTACTTTCTTTTCTCATACATTCTTAAAAATTGTGTAACTTGCTGTTTTTTGAATTTGTACATAATGTAGATTTTTGCTGTCTCTTGTCTGATAACATTAGAACTGAATTGTGGGATGTACTGATTTTTGAGTCATACCTTTCTTTTAGGTTTTGCACTTAAACAGTCTAGGTTAAGTTGAGAGGTATATTTACTAAAACTGGCGGCTTTCTATTGTAATTTACTTAGACAGTAGTATTAAAATCTAAGTGGGAGCAAATGAATTTAAATTAAGGAATAATTATACTAGAGTTCAAATGTTTCTCAAAAGCAGACTTAATAAAGTTGTTTGGGAGTAATAACTTGATAGTTGACTTTAACTGTATCCTTTTCATTTTAAAGCTGAAGATGCGGGATATCGCTGGGCAGGCCCTGGCTTTTGTTCAAGATCTTGTCAAGGGTCTTCTGAACTTTCACACCTATACAGAACAGAGGATTCAGATTTTTCCTGTTGATTCTGCCATTGACACTATATCTCCATTGAATCAGAAGGTACATTTAACTCAGGATACCTTTTGTTTGCCCTGAGCAAACGTGGGGACTTGTTACTAATTATCAGACCACTTGTGTGCCTCCGCCAAGTACTGTGGAGGACGTAGGAAAAGCTACAAGTCGTAGTCTTTACCCTCAAGGTAAAATACGGCAAACGTGGGGATTCTTAAGAAATGAAATAGTAAGGGAGTTGTTAAAGACCTTAGTGTGAGTGAGTGGTATGGGCAGTAAGTGATATGAGGTCATCAAGGAGGGGAGATTGCTGTCGGTGGTAGTGTCTGGAAAGGTTCTTTGGTGATTTAACTGGACTTTGAAAAATGAGCATGATTTGCATAGGAGGAGCGAAGCGGGGTGGGTATTTTTTCACTGCGGAAGAGGGAAAGACATGAGCAAAACCATGGAGTAGGAAACCATAGGGAGTATGCACGTAGTCACATACCACCACTTTTGCCGTATTGTACTGGTAACACAGACTGGCCCTGACACAGTGTGTGAGGGTGGGTGTTACTCAGAGCCAAGAATAGCAGGAGGTGGGGATTATTGGGGCCATCTTGAAGGGAGGAAATTAGGGGGCTTGCAATAGATGAACTCTAAGCGCCCCATACTGTGGTATCTGAAGTGAGTCATGCCACTCTCTACTTACCTGATTCTTCTCATCAGCTTTTTTTTGGTGTCTGTGTGTGCATCATGCAGTATTTCCAGGATGTGAATAGTGTGTATGTCCACAGATCCTGTTAGTATAGCAAAGGCTTAGATTCTGGAGTCATACTTCTGGGGTGGCAGCCCAGTTCTGCCACTTTCTATGTCCCCTTGGTCAGTTTATTTAACTTCTCTGTGCATCTTGAAAATGGAGGATAAAGTACCTACCCCACAGGTATGTATGTTTGAGGATTTAATGAGATAATACATGTACAGTGCTAAGAACAGTGCTTGGCACATAGTAAGTACTCAGTAAAGGCTAGCTCTTACCATCGTCATCATGCTGCCGTACTCATAGGAAGCCCTCAGCAAATGCTTGCTTTTCATCAATCTTCATCTGACTCCACAAATCTTTTGAAGTTCATAAAAATTAAACTTTGGGCCTTTGAAATGCTCTTTAATATCACCGTGGGAAGAAGCTTTCAGATGACCTGGGTAAGGAAAATGGAACTGCAGCATTTTAATGTAGTTATATTTTCTTTTATACTTCCTATAATATAAAAACATTTTTTTCCACTGATTCTTTGTCCATTATTTTATTTTATTTACTTTTAACTTTAATTATTTATTTATTTGTTTGTTTGGTTTTGGGGGTTTTTTGGCCACACCGCCTGGCTTGCGGGATCTTAGTTCCTCAACTAGGGATTGAACCCGGACCCCAGCAGTGAAAGCGCTGAGTCTTAACTACTGGACCACCAGGGAATTCCTGCCATTACTTTATTTTAGCTTGTTGCCATATTATGCCCACACAGCGAGAATCAAATATGTTAATCTTAACAGAAACATTTCATTCCTTTGAAGAATTCATATTTTTCTCAATATTTTACCCTTGGTGCTTTGGCCTCTGAAAGGCCCTATGTGATTTTCTATTAAGTCTGTATTACTGAAGATTCAGAAACCATTTATTAAAAGATGACCAAAGCGTTTAGACTTGTTCATAGAATCATAAAGTAGACGTTTATACCTGAGCTTAGAGTTCAACTTATTTACAGCTCTAAAGATCGAAGCCCAGAGAGACTGAATTTCCCAGGGCCATATATCTGTATAGTTTGCAGTAGGGCCAATTGAATCACCTATCTGCAAAATGAGACCTTACATTTCTATACTGAGAAAACGAAATTTGAGCCATTATACAGTATTTAGAAAACTGAGATATTTCACAAGTGAAAAATTAACTTCTTGCTTCTCAATTGTCTAAATGCCTTGGGATCTTTTTCTGAATCTATTCTTCATACTGAATTAGTCCTTTGTAAATATTACAGTATCCGTGACAGTTATAAAAGTTTTTATATTCTCATTTTGATGATAATTACATCCCTGGAATTTGTTAACCTTGAACATTGTATACAGTGAAAATAAGAAACTGTACTTAAAAGTCTTTTGCTTCTAAAAAATGAGTTAAATTAAATGAGTTATATAACACAAAAACTGTCATACAGTTTTGATTACCAAACTTTTTTTTTTTTTTTTAAACTGGGACCCCTATGAAGAAGCAGTTGTTTAGACAAGAAGGCCTGTTGGTGCTGTGTTGTAAATAGTATCCCCTCCCCATTTGCTTCATTAATTATGTCATCCCTCTTCTAGTTCCTCATTTTGCAATGGAATGGGGACTTGGGGGTAATATCTAGGATTTTCGAGGGGAACTCTGTGTAAAAGCCTGATTTCCCAAAAAAAGTTTTCAAAAGAATTTAGGTTTAAAACTCAGCGAGTCCATTTACAAATGTTTTGCTATTCTTTATTTTCCAGTGATTTAACTCACAATTCTTTCCCTTCTATTTAGTTCTCACAGTATCTTCATGAAAATGCATCCTATGTCCGCCCTCTTGAGGAAGGAATGCTTCATTTATTTGAAAGTATTACTGAGGATACTGTGACTGTCCTGGTAATTTTCTTCTATGTTTTACTTCTGGAAATGGGAGCTCTTCTTTTTCAAATGACACTATTAACCTTGAAATTTTTTCTTTTCCAGGAGACAACTGTGAAATTGAAAACTTTTTCAGAGCATTTAACCTCTTACATATGTTTTCTTAGGAAGATTCTTCCTTATCAGTTAAAAAGGTACTTACCCTCTGGGCCAGGGAGCTTGGGGAATTGCGAGGTGTCATCTGAGCTGTGCTGGAGTTAGTAAAGTAATAACATGTGCTGCTTGTGATCTGCCTGACCTTTCTGCACCACAACCAATTTGGACTTTTGTGAAAACGGAAAGTCATGGTTTGAGCAGCACAAACTTATATTTAAGAAAATTGAATTGTAGTTTGTCAGCTAGGGTTTTTTCAGTATTCTGTACTGAGATTACTACTAAAACCACATAATGCAATATGAACCAGTATTTTTAATGATTGTGAATGACACATTTATTGAAGGAAATATTTCATTTTGGGGTATTTTTTATCCTTTTACTATAAACCTCTAGATGGGGGTTATAATAGTTAACCTCTACATTGCAATTTATAATCCTTAGTTTTCTTTGAAATAGTATGTTGTTTTTATTATTGGTGATTTATTTAAGTTATAAAGTAAAAACTTTGTTTACATACTTCAACCCTCATAGGATATGTCATTAAGTAACCTTAAATGCTCCATCTTAAACATTTCTGGAAAGGCAAGAGAAAATAATTTATGTAATTGGAAATTTGAGAATACTGCCTGTACATTTTGATACTTTTGGTCTAAAACTACCAAGAGTCCTAATTCATCTAAATCTTTTCATCCTAAGATTTAGTCTTTAAAAAAAGTCATCAAAGAATAATACAACTCGAACATAGGAGAAATAAGAGCATATATGTAGTATAGTATATTGCAAAATAAGGTTTAGGAAGTACATAGATGAATAACTTACAGATGTTGAAAATATACAAGTAATTATAGTTTTTAAGTCCTTGTAAAACTAAAGTAGGTTTTAGCTTTTCAATAATATGAAATTTTATTATTAAAAATTAATGTGTTAAGAGCCGTCTTATTTCCTAATTCTAACCTAACAAAGGTATTTCAGTAACTGAATTCTATGATTTGTGCATGTGACAGAATTTTAGGAATCAGGGTATTATGATAAACGAATAATTGTGAATTACAGTTTCATTCAGATCCTTAAATGTTTTAGTTCAGTATAATTAAAGTTTTTTTGAAAATTGACTCTGGAAGTTTAACACTAAATTGAATACACTTTATTGATTTGGCTTACATTGAAAAGACTCTAAGAACCATTGCAAAACATCTGCTCTTCTTATCATCTTGTGACTTCCCCTTCTCCAGGCTCCTATCCCATTCCTTACCTCAGGATGGCATATATAAGCCTCAGTTGCCCCACTTGCCCTTGAGTCTCATTGTCTTTGTGGACTCCCCTACATATGTAATTAAATTTGTTTTTCTCCTATTAAAAAAAAAAGAACCATTGCAAAAGTGGTATTTACTACTTGAAACAGTTAAGTATTGTTATTTTATCTTAATTTATTTTTTCACTATTACATTTTTAGAAACACTGGATAAGTCCTTTCTTGATTTAAGATTCCTATTCTTGGAATGTTCTGTTCCATATGCCTTCAGCCCTACCTTATCAGGTATTCATGTTTTTAGGCAATTTTTTGGTCATTGGCTTAAATACCACTTTCGTTGACAAGATGACATGTTCATTAGTAGTAAATGGGCTTAGTACTGAATGAAGCTGTTTGCTATAAATAAGTAGAAGAGAAGAGGCAAGGTCGAGGAAATGGATATGATTATCATTCTGTGCTAATAACTTTCGTAACTTTGTGTAAAAAGCATTTTACTTGATTACTGCACATTTTAAATAAACACTCTTAAGAGTCAATATAGTTTTTCTTAACCTTATAATTAAGTTTTCCAAAGCACCATTTAAAATTGAAAATGGTAAAATGTATTTTATGAATGTTAAGCGTTTATTTTTGTATTGAGCCTATAGATTATTTTTTCCAATCTATTTGACTTTTGAACCTATATACACTGAAAAAAGATTTCTCAATGATTTTCTCTCCTAGTTCCTGTGTAATTAATTATCTTTAGGAATTCAGTCTATGAAATATTTTTCTCCTGAAAATATTTTTAAGGGAAACATGTTTTTGCTGCTCTCAGGATGGAAAGATAATGGGCACCTCCCTTTATTTTTTCTTCCATTTAGTCGTCTTTTGCTGCACTGGCGTTTGCAGCAAGCAGGTGTATGTATTATGGTATAAAAAATGGAACCTTGTAAATGAGATCAAATTCCTTTTTTTGGTAAATTCTCTCTTCAGATATAGATGTTTGAGAATTTAGATGGTTTCTTATAGCTAGTTGAAAATCGTTCAGGATGTTCACTTTTATAAAATCTGTCCATTCTTAGTTTAGAAGAAGAATGTGAAGCTTCCCTTTGCACGTCTGCATTACGAGCCAGGAATCTAGAGCTGACCCAGGACATGAAAAAGATGACAGCTGTGTTTGAGAAGCTGCAGACTTACATTAGTCTTCTCGCCTTGCCAAGTAAGCGTGTTTGTTACTCATGGTTCAACTTGAAGAACTTAGAGTACAAGAAGCTTGAGAAGGGAGGTGGTTTGGCGTGTCGGAGTAAGAAGAGCCTAGGACCTGGGGTCAGAAAAACTTGAATTCAAATCCTCCAGCTCCTTATACATTTAGGGTCTTGGGCAAATCACTTCTCTGCTTCTGTTTTCCCACTTATAAAACAGAGGTAAATGTGATTAAGTTAAATTAAGAATGTACAATATCAGGCATCGAAGACATACATTAAATATTAAATCTCTTTCTCTCCTTCCTCTTTTTTAAATGGAGAGGGGCAAAGCGTAAGAATTCGTAGCAACATTCCAACAGGTAGCATAGGGGAAGGTTAATAGTAAAAGTGCTATTTTTAGAGGAACTGTATCATAACAAAGCCCCAAAATGTAAAGGTTGAAAGTCTTGGGAAAAAAAATGCTGTTTGTTGCCCTTTGTTTTAATTTGAAAAAAGTATTTTCAGGTCATTGAATGGACCTCAGTTTAAATGATGTTTGTAAGAAAACCATGATTTTTGTAGTAGTGATTTGATTATTTGTTTTTTGTAACAGCTTAAATGTGATATAATTTACATACCATGCAATTTACCCATTTAAAGTGTACAGTTCGGTAGTTTTTACTATAGTCACAGACGTGTGCATCAACACTACAGTCAGTTTTAGAATATTTTCATCACCTTAAGAAGAAACCCTGTGTACTTTAGCTATCACCCTCTTATTCCCCTGTTCTGTTCCTTGCCCAGTACCAAGCAACCATTAATCTACTTTCTGTCTATAGATTTGCCTGTTCTGAACATTTCATATAAATGGAATCATATAATCTGTGGTCTTTTGTGACTGCTTTCTTTCACTTAGCATAATATTTTCAAGATTCATCCAAGTTGTAGCATGTATAGGTATTTCATTCCTTTTTATTGCAGAATAATATTCCATTGGATGGATATATCACATTTTATTTATCTGCCTATCAGTTGATGGACATTTGGGTTGTTTCCACCTTTTGGCTATTGTGAATAATGATGCTGTAGACATCTGTGAACAAGTTTTCTTTTTTTGTCTTTGCGGTATGCGGGCCTCTCACTGTTGTGGCCTCTCCCGTTGTGGAGCACAGGCTCCGGACGCGCAGGCCCAGCGGCCATGGCTCACAGGCCCCCCGCCCCATGGCATGTGGGATCTTCGTGGACCGGGGCACGAACCCATGTCCCCTGCATCGGCAGGCGGACTCTCAACCACTGCACCACCAGGGAAGCCCTGTGAACAAGTTTTTGAGTAGACATATCTTTTCATTTCTCTTGCGTATATACCTCAGAGTGGAATTGCTGGGTCATGGGGTAACTTTATGTTTAATTGTTGGGGGAACTGCTACCTTGTATTCCAAGGCATGTGTACCATTTAATATTCCCACCAGCAGCAGGGTTCCAATTTTTCCACATCCACACCAACACTTATTATGTGAATTTTTAAAAATTTTCTTCTTTTTTTTAAATTGAAATATAGTTGTTTTACAACATTGTGTTAGTTTCAAGTGTACAGCATTTGTGTGTGTGTGGTGTGTGTGTATCCTTTTTTTCAACTCTTTTCCATTATTGGTTATTATAAGATATTGAATATAGTCCCTGTGCTATACAGTAAATCCTAGTTGTTTATTTTATATATAGTGGTGTGTATCAGTTAATTCCATACTCCTAATTTATCCCTCCCCTGCTTCCCTTTTGATAACCATAAGTTTGTTTTGTACATCTGTGAGTCTGTTTCTGTTTTATAAATGAGTTCATTTGTATTATTTTTTAGATTCCACATATAAGTGATGTCATATAATATTTATCCTTCTCTGTCTGACTTACTTCATTTAGTATAATAAGCTCCATGTCCATCTGTGTTGCTGCAAATGGCATTATTTCATTATTTTTTATGGCTGAGTAATATTCCATTGTATAAATACACCACATCTTCTTTATCCATTCATCTGTCAATGGACACTTAGGTTGCTTCCATGTGTTTGCTATTGTAAATAGTGCCTCTGTTAACATTGGGGTGCATGTATCTTTTTGAATTAGAGTTTTTGTCTTTTCCCTATATATGCCCAGGAGTGGGATCACTGGAGCATTCCATAGTGGCTGTACCAATCTATATTCCCACCAGCAGTGTAGGAGGGTTCCCTTTTCTCCACACCCTCTTCAGCATTTATTATTTGTAGACTTTTGTGTGTGTGTGTGTGGTACGCGGGCCTCTAACTGTTGTGGCCTCTCCCGCTGCGGAGCACAGGCTCTGGACACGCAGGCCCAGCGGCTGTGGCTTATGGGCCCAGCTGCTCCGCGGCATGTGGGATCTTCCCGGACCGGGGCACGAACCCGTGTCCCCTGCGGCGGCAGGCAGACTCTCAACCACTGCGCCACCAGGGAAGCCCTCCTTTATCAATGTTTAATAGTTCTCAGCTTATAAGTCTTTCACCACCTTGGTTAGGCTTATTCCTAGGTTGTTTTTTTTTTGATATGATTTTAAACAAAATTGTTTTTTAGTTTCTCTTTCTGGTATTTCATTGTTAGTGTAAAGAAATGTAACAGATTTCTCTATATTAATCTTATATCCTGCTACCTTACTGAATTCACTTATGAGTTCTAATAGTTTTGTGTGGAGTCTTTAGGGTTTTCTATATAGAGTATTATGTCATCTGTACATAATGACAATTTTACCTCTTCCCTTCCAATTTGGATATTTTTGTTTCTTTTTTTTTTCTGATTGCTGTGGCTAGGACTTCCAATACTATGATGAATAGAAGTGATGAAAGTGGGCATCCTTGCCTTGTTCCAGAATTCAGCTTTTCATCACTTAATATTATGTTGGCTCTGGGTTTGTCATAAATGACTTTTATTATGTTGAAATTTGTTACCTCTATACACACTTTGGTGAGAGTTTTTATCATGAATGGATGTTGAATTTTGTCAAATGTGTTTTCTGCATCTGTTGATATGATCATATGTTTCTTGTCTTTTCTTTTGTTCATGTGGTGTATCGCATTGATTGATGTGCATATGTTGAACCATCCTGTGACCCTGGAATGAATCCAGCTTGATTATGGTGTATGATCCTATTTATGTGTTCTTGGATTTGGTTTGCTAAACTTTTTTTGACAATCTTTGCTTCTATATTCATCAAAGATATTGGCCTGTAATTTTCTTTTTTGGTAGTGTCTTTTTCTGGTTTTGGTATCAGTGTGATAGTGGCTTCATAGAATTACTTTGAGAGTGTTCTTTCCTCTTCAGTCTTTTGGAAGAGTTTGAGAAGGATAGGTGTAAGTTTTTCTTTGTATGTTTGGTAGAATTCCCCAATGAAGCTATCGGGTCCAGGACTTTTGTTTGCAGGGAGGTTTTTTTTTTAAATTACAGATTCTATTTTACTTCTAGTGATCAGTCTGTTCAGATTATCTGTTTCTTCTTGATTCCTTTTTGGCAGTCTGTATGTTTCTAGAAACTTGTCCATTTCTTCTAGGTTGTTCATTTTTTTTGCCATATAACTGTTCATAATATTTTCTTAAGATTTTTTTATATTTCTGCAGTATTGGTTGTTATTTCTCCTCTTTCATTTCTTATTTTGTTTATTTGGGCCCTCTCTATTTTCTTCTTGGTGAACCTGGTCAGTGGTTTGTTGATTTTGTTTATCCTTTCAAAAAACCAGCTCTTGGTTTTATTGATTTTTTTCTGTTGTTTTTAAAAATCTCTATTTTATTTATTTACTCTCTGATCTTTATTATTTCCTTCCTTCTGCTGACTTTAGATTTTGTTTGTTCTTTTTCTGATTGTTTCAGGTGGTAGTTTAGGTTTATTTGAGATAGGCCTGTATCACTATGAACTTCCCTCTTAGGATTACTTTTGCTGCATCCCATAGATTTTGTATGGTTGTGTTTTCATTGTCTCAAGGTATTTTTTAATTTCCTCTTTGACTTCATTGTTGACCTATTGGTTTTTTAGTAGCATGTTGTTTAGTCGCCATATAACCATTTTTTTCTCATTTATCTTTCTGTGGTTGATTTCTTGTTTCATGCCCTTGTGGTCAGAAAAGGTGCTTGAAATAATTTTTGTCCTTTTAAGTTTGTTGAGGCTTGTTTTGGGTCTTAGTTTGTGGTCTATTCTAGAGAATGTCCCATGTGCCCTTGGAAAAAGAATGTGTATTCTATTTTTTTTTTTATATAGTGTCCTGTAGATATCAATTAAGTCTAACTGTTCTATTGTGTCATTTAGGAACTCTGTTGCCTTATTGATTTTCTCTCTGGAAGATCTGTCCATTGATGTCACTGTGGTGTTAAAGTCTCCTACTATTATTGTATTCTTGTCATTTTCTCCCTTTGTGTCTGTTAGTATTTGTTTTACGTATCTAGGAGCTCCTATATTGGGTGCATGTATGTTAATGATTGTGATATCCTCTTCTTGTGTTGATCCTTTTATCATTATACAGTGTCCTTCTTTGTCTTTCTTTATGGCCTTTGTTTTAAAGCCTGTTTCGTCTGATAGGAGTATTACTACTCCTGCTTTCTTGTCATTTCCACTTGCATGAAATATCTTTTTTCATCTCCTCACTTTCAATCTTTGTGTGTCTTTTGCCTTTAAGTGGGTCTCTTATAGGCAGCATATTGTAGGTTCTTGTTTTATTATTCAATCTACCACTCTTTGTCTTTTGAGAGGAGCATTTAGTCCACTGACATTCAAAGTAATTATTGATAAGTACATATTTATTGCCGTTTTAAACCTTGCTTTCCAGTTGATTTTGTATTTCTTCATTCTTTCTTCTTTATTTTTGCTTTTGTGGTTTTCTTTTGTATTATGCTTGATTTCCTTTCTTTTTGGTTTTTGTGAATCTGTTTTATGTTTTTGATTTGTGGTTACCCTGGTTTTCAAGTATGTTAACCCATAACTATATCTACTTGCTTTGGACTGGTAGTCATATAAGCTCAAACACATTCTAAAAGATCTACATTTTCTTACTTGTGTCCTCCGCATTTCGTGATTTTGATGTCCTATTTTACATCTGCATGTTTATCCTTTTGCTTTCATCATAGTTATAATTGCTTTCACAGAATTTTTTTAATTAAAAAATTTTTTTTAATCTATGTACTGACTTATGTAAGTGATCTTCAATCTTTTTACATATTTGCCTTTCCGATTTTCTCTTTCCTATACATTCTTGCTTCTTTTTTAGTTAGAGAAGACCATTCAATATTTCTTTTAGGATAGATTCAGTATTGCTGTATTCTTTTAGTTTTTGCTTGCCTGAGAAATTCTGTATCTCTCCTTCTATTCTAAATGATAATCTTGCTGAGTAGAATATCCTAGGTTGCAGGTTTTTCCCTGTCAGGACTTTAAATGTATCTAGCTACTCCCTTCTGGCCTGCAAAGTTCCTGTAGAGAAATCAGTTGCTAGCCTTATGGGGGTTCCCTTGTAACTGACTCTGTTTTTCTCTTGCTTCCTTTGGAATCCTCTCTTTATCTTTTGCTTTTGCCATTTTAAGTATGCTATGTCTTGGTGTTGATCTGTTTGGGTTCATCTTGTTTGGGACCCTCTGTGCTTCCTGTACCTGGATATCTGTTTCCTTCTTTAGGTTTGGGAAGTTTTCAGCTGTAATTTCTTCAAATAATTTTTGATCCCCTTTTCTGTTCTTCTTCTGGGATTCCTATTATACGTAGATCGGCATGCTTTATATTATCCCATAGATTTCATATGTTGCTTTAATTTTTTTCATTTGTCCTTCTGTCTTCTGTTCTGATAGGATGATTTCCATTATTCTATCTTCCAGATCACTTATTCATTTTTTTGCATTATTTAGTTTGCTGTTTATTTTCTTTGTCTCAACTTTTACCTTGGCAATTGAGGTATCTGATTTGATTGACTCCTTTTTATAGTTTCTAGTTCCTTATTACAGTAATCTGCATTTCTATCAATAGTCTTTCTTAATTCCTTCAGCATTTTTTTTTTTTTTTTTTTGCAGTACGTGGGCCTCTCACTGTTGTGGCCTCTTCCGTTGCAGAGCACAGGCTCTGGACGCGCAGGCTCAGCGGCCATGGCTCACGGGCCTAGCCGCTCTGCGGCATGCGGGATCTTCCCGGACCGGGGCACGAACCTGTGTCCCCTGCATCGGCAGGCGGACTCTCAACCACTGCGCCCCCAGGGAAGCCCTCTCTTGTCCTTTTAATTGGGAGTAGTACCTCTGCTTTTTCACTTGATTTATATTTCTCTGATTCTATAAATTTAGGAGAAACAGTTATCTACTGTTGTCTTGAAGGTCTGTTTTTATGAGGGAGCAATCCTGTATAGACTGTGTGAGTCCAGTATTTTTGGTGCAAGGGCTGTTTTTGGTATGGATGCTTGCCACATTTTTCTTCAGAGTGTACTGGCCCTTGTCCCCTTGCTAAGTGGTGTGTTTTGTGTTGTGATGACCAGAGCCTGCACTGGATATTGGGTGGTGTCCTCTTTGCTCTGTGCTTGTCACAGCCCTGTCAGGGGTCAGGGTCTGCTCCCTAGTTGTTGGAGTAGAAGACCCCAGATCTGGTTCTAAGCTGTGGTATGCAGTAGGTGGAACTAGAGTGCTCCCTCTGGAAAAGGAGCCACTGCGTGTTCTTCCCCAGGAGCTGTCTGCCAGTATGTGCTACTCTGTGACACTGCCTGCCACCTGATGTGCATTCCCACAAAGTTCACTGTTGCTGGCATTGCCCTCAGAGGCTGTCTCCACTTCGGAAGCACCTGTAGCTGGCTCAGATTTCAGCCCCACCTCCTCGTGTGCATGCCCACAAAATTCACAAAACCCGTAGCAGCTGGAGCTTTGTCCCACTGTGAGCACATTGATGATGAGGCTGCTGCGGTGGGATCTATGCCCCTCCCTTCCTGTGTTGGCAGTGGGCTTCCTATGGCAGGCTCGTGTTCTGTCTGCATGCACCCCTATTTGTGGCCCCAGGCCACACTCTGGGCCCTTTGGGCTATGTCCATGTAGCCAAACTGAGTCCTCTCCCTGGGTCTGTCTGCTGAGCCCGAGTTTCAGCACCCAGCTGCTGCACATGCCAGCAGCTGTGTCTGTGGCTAGGAAGTGCGGCAGCATGGCAAGGACCATCTATTTTTGTCTCTCTCTACCCTGCAGGGCTGCAGGCCAGCTCCTGCATTCTCCTCTAGAACCTTTGAAGCTCCCTTTCTGTCTTGGTGGACCTCCCAGCTGTTGAAGGAGGTTCCCAGGGTGAGGGAACCCTCCTCCCTCCCAGGTGTGTGGGTCCCATCCCGCTTCCTCTTCTTCTCCCTTTTCCCTTTGTCCTACCCAGTTACACGGGGATCTGTTTTGCAGCTTTGGTTGTATGAGAGCTTCTGCCAGCTTTCAGTAGGTGTTCTATGAGAATTGTTCCACATGTGGATGTATTTTTGTTGTATGTGTGGGAGGAGCTGAGTGCCATGTCCCTCTACTCTGCCATCTGGATCTCCCCCCATATTATATAACTTTTTGATTTTTGCCATCCTCATGTTATTATCTGACTTTTTGAAGTAGTATCATTGTGGGTTTGATTTGCATAACCCTGGTGTCTAATAATGTTGAATATCCTTTTGTGTCCTTATTGGCCATTTGTATATCTTCTTTGGAGATATGTCTGCTCAGATCCTTTCTCCATTTTCCAACTGGGTTGTCTTTTTATTGAGTTATAAGAGTTCTTTATATATTCTAGGTACAAATCCCTTATTGGATATGTGATTTGCAAGATTTTCTTCCATTTTTGTGGGTTATCTTTTCATTTTCTTAATGGTATCCTTTGAAGTACAAAAGTTTTTAATTTTGATGAAGTCACATTTATTTTTCTTTTGTTGCTCAGGCTTTTGGTGTCATATCTAAGAAACTATTGTCAAATATGAGGTTGTGAAGACTTACCCTTATGTTTTCTTCTAAGAGTTTTATAGTTTTAGCTCTTACATTTAGGTCTTTGATCCATTTTGAGTTAATTTTTGTATATGGTGTGAGGTAAGGCTCTAACTTCATCTTTTGCACGTGGATATCTAGTTGTCTCAGCACCATTTATTGAAAAGACTATTCCTTCCCTATTGAATGGTCTTGGCACCCTTGTTAAGAATCGGTTGACCATAGGTGTCAGTCTACCTTATATCTCCAATGAATCTACCAATTTCCTCCAAATTACCTTCAGCACAAGTGCCATTATTTTTGAGAGTATCCCTAGGCTTGAACTTCTCCACAGTCTGTTGTGAATTAAGTCAATTCCTTTGGGAAGAGATTCAGAGCTTTCTGTTTTAAGAACTGTTTCTCCCTTGGGTTAAATCTCTGAGCCATGGTTCTGTTCAGGGGGTGATGACAGTGATGCACTTCTCTCAGAGTGACACCCCTGCATTAGTAGCTGAGCACTCCATGGAGAGGGTAGGGCAGCAGCTGCTGGTCTCCTCGGCTTGCCTGTTTCAGCATGGAACTCCTGTTAATGAGCTGGGGCCAGGGTGATCAGGGCCACAGATTCTCAGCAGCACCATGCCCACGTAGAGCCTCCATCCCACAAGTCGGGGCTGGGTAAAAGAAGAGAACCCCCCACCTCGGAGTCATACTTACTTAGAACTTAGCCTCAGCAACAGGTAGCTGAGAGCGAGATAAGGAATGCAGCCCTCCAGCTGAGTTAGGGGAGAGGGAACCTTGTGTTCTTGGCTGCACCCTCTGGACTGGGATTTCTAGCTCACTGACTGGTGAGGGGACGGAGTGGGTTCTGGTTCACATACCACAGTTTCTTGCTATTCTTACTGAGTTAATATAGATTTTCTTGATTAAATGTTTCTTCACTTGCTGTATGCCCTTAGGATAATTTCTAGAGTTTAAAGTGGTTATTTTAAAATCATTTGCACCAGTTGTGCTGGTGATTGGATATGTGGAGCTTGCTTATGCTGTCATGCCAGAATTGGAACTGTGATGTTTGAATCATAGTGTTTTTAGTGATGTTCAGCAAACAGTAATATGTAGGGAAAGCACAAAATGAGAAATGTGTTCTGTAGTAACAAGGTGAAATTCACAAAGGCTTTCATTTCAAACAGAATCATGAAAGACATAATCCTGCTTAGCAATTTAATTTTGATTCTTGTAACCGTTTATATCTGTGGACATGGGGGATGCAAATCAGTTTAGATCCTTGTAATTAACACCATTCTATCTGAATGTGTCTACAATGATTTTAAGAGCCATTATTTTCAACATATCACAATCAGTATTCACTCTGTCTTCCCAAAAGTAGAGGGGAGATGGTGGGCTGTCAATTTTTCAGGTGAATTCTTCTGGGAAAATGCTTAGGTTTGTGATCTTGGTTTCCTAGGTACGGAGCCAGATGGACTCCTTCGGACAAACTACAGTTCTGTCTTAACAAATGTTGGTGCTGCTCTGCATGGATTTCATGATGTCATGAAAGGTGAGGCTTGGAAAAGAACATAAATAAGCTTTGTCCCATTTTCCCAGATCTGCCTGAATGAGATTTAAACAAATACTGCCAAGGCTAATAGACCCCAGATAAAGGTTTAGTAGCATTTGGCTTAACGTTGAAGTGCACAGCTTACTGCCTTCTGCTTTTCCCATCTGCTTCTTTCCTGAAGGTAAACAAAGTGCTGAAGAGAAACCCTTGTGCACGGAACTTTAGCCAAAAATACATTACACTGACTTAAGGCAGGTGTATGAATTTTATCAAGCCAGACATGCTATTCAGAGGCATTTAGCAAAATAATGCACTTGTTAGAGCCCAAACATGAAGGAACTGAGGAAATGAAGGTTTAAAGATCCCAGAAAGAATGCACTGGTTTTCTACCCTCCTGTGTATTTTTGTGTTTAGAGTACCCATTATAAGTCCTGTTTTGTTCAGGAGAGCCTTAAGGAATGAAGGTCTGTGTTCAAGCTTTGGTCAGTTTTTAGTTTCTACGTGCTTCTAAGAATATGCTTGTCGACGGCCATTTCATTTGCTTCCTAGCATGTGATTCTGAGTCCTGATTTTTTAATCTATATTTCTGCATGGCCTCTAGGTTTTTTTCCTCCGTTCTTTTCCTTTTGAAGACTGTTGGAGCAGGGGGAGGAGAGGAGGGCAGGAGCAATTATTAAGGACTATTGGAAATAGCCCAGGTACCTAGATTTTTCGCTGTGGTGTTTAGTGTGCAATTAGTGACCAATTGCTGGTTTCGCAGAAAATACTTTTTAAAAACTTAAAACTTTGTTGGATGGCATGTATAAGATGGGTATATTTGGGGCCTTTCTATAGATTGGCACATAACCACATAACCTATGTTACTGGGAATCATTCTTAGTTTCGGTGGAATTACCCAGTACTACCTTACCATTCAGTCTGGAAAATGGTCCTTCCTGTGGTTTGTCTTCAATTATAAGGAACTTTAAAAGTCACTGCACTTCTGGAGCTAACACTGGTTGCAGGAATCAATCACAGCTTGCATAGACAGTCTTGGTGGCAGGTGACAAGAGGCAGCCCCAACCCTGCAGAACCTAGTCTGGTCCCTAGAAAACCCAGGGGACTGGTACCTTTTTCCTGTGCAGCTTTTGGTTCGGGGAGCTCTGTCTTAACCATAGTCCTCTATTCCAGAACTTTACGTAACGTAGAACTAGGCCATTGAAACCACAAGTAGCTCTGTGGCTACAGGTTTTTTGGTTTTGTTTCCTAAGTTTTCCTATGCTAATGTTATGATTTGTTCCTGCTAGTGTTTTCTCTAGAATTTTGATAAAAGAGAGGCTAGAGCAATGGAGGGTAGCTGTCCATTGAGGATCTTAAAGCTTCATTTACATTTTTTAAAATCTTGATTTTATTTATATTTCTATAAATAATTACTTCTGAGTTTTCTAAAAATGCTTTTGTTCATATATGACATAAGATGCCAAGTGGTCCAAATCAAAGAATGTTACTATTATTATTTGCTGTGAGCTGGTGGAGATTATCAGAGGAGGATCAGAGGCTCCCTTAGCCCCCTTTGTGCCTCTGCTTGTTTCTGTCCTTGAAAGTGAACATAATATAAAGAGAGAATACTGGGAAACATGAAGGATGGTTGGCAAGCGTATTATGGCCTCTTGTTGCTAGTTTTACAGTTCAAATCTGTCTTCTTACCCAGTTGGAAGGCTATTGTGTATCTCTCATGAAAACTCAGAGTGAGCATTAACTGGCATTACCAGAATATACTTTGTTTTTAAGAGAACTTTTATTTCAAATCTTTTCCCTTGATGCTTTGCCCTTAATTGCTTGGTCCAAGTTGGGAAGAAGGAAGGAAGGCAGGCAATCAAGAATGCAGGCTGGGGTTTCTCTGGTGGCTCAGTGGTTAAGAATCTGCCTGCCAATGCAGGAGACACAGGTTCGAGCCCTGGTCTGGGAAGATCCCATAGGCCGCGGAGCAACTAAGCCTGTGTGCCACAACTACTGAGCTTGTGCTCTAGAGCCCGCGAGCCACAACTACTGAGCCCATGTGCCACAACTACTGAAGCCCACGCGCCCTAGCGCCTGTGCTCTGCAACAAGAGAAGCCACCGCAAGGAGAAGCCCGTGCACTGCAACAAAGAGTAGTCCCTTCTCGTCGCAACTAGAAAAAGCCCGCGCGCAGCAACGAAGACCCAATGCAGCCAAAAATAAATTAAATAAACAAATAAATAAAGTTATTAAAAAAAAAGAAGGCAGGCTGGTCTTAGTATAAAAAGAGAGAGATTTATAAAAATGTGTATCCTACAAGGAATTAAAATGGAAGTGAATTAATCTTTTAACAAGAGGCATTCTAAGTGAGAATTGTTTGATCTTTGGTCTCAAGTCTAAGGTAGACTCATAGGAAACGTAAAAGGAAATAAATCTCTTGTCTAGGTCACATGATTTCCTTGTACTTTTTGGAGTTAAACTTTAATGTCGAGGAACACCCTAAATAATGAAAATATTTGGACTCGATAAAGAGTAAACAGTTGGATTGGGAGAATTATTATAGTCAAACTACAGTAGCTCTGATCCACTAGAAGCCATGGGAGGATTCTTAGTATTGTTCATCTTTTATAAGTATTTCAATCACCTACACCAATCAACCAAGATTGCCTACCAACCCAGTTGTATTATAGCATTGTATACAGACAGTAAAATATTGAATAAAACTTTCTGTGGTGTATAGAAAGAAAATGTCTACTCTAGGGGCTAGCAAGTTCAGTATACAAAAAAATGTTCAGTGTTCCAGTTGAATTTTCATTCACTTGGATATCTTATGGATATATAGAGGATAATCATTTATTTTTAAGAAATATTAAACATAATAGTAATTGCCAATTAGTTGGTTCCTTCACTGTGAGAACTGTACCATAGTAGTGTAGGATGTTAACAATAGTGAAAACTGGCTAAGGGTATCCAGAAACTCTCTGTAATTTTTCTGTAAATCTAAGACCATCTTAAATTAAAAGTTTACTTATGTAAAAGTTTATGTATATGTGTATATAACACAGTATATATAAATAATGCTATTTCCTAGTTTTAAATTTCAGTAAAAGTAATCTTATTCATAAAACAGTAATTTTGTTAAATATCATTATCATACTAGGTTAAATCTCAAATACCCTTTCTTTTTGAATAGTCTTATTCCCTTTTAATTATCTATAGTCTAAAATCAACTAAATTTCTTGATTCTGAATAAATGAAATTCTCTGTATACACACCTGCTTTAAAAGTTTCCATGTTTTGTGATTTATTTTTTGCTTTGTTGGTAATGATAATTAATGCTGTTGTAACTGAAGTACTGTAAAAAATTCAAAGGATGCTGTATCATAAGCACCTTTTTATTTAAAAATATAATTGCCCTTCCTTGTAAATCAATGTTGTCTTGGTAATTCTCCCATTTTCCCTTATTTCCAGGATGAAATTACTTTATTTCTCAGAGACCCAGAAAACCCCAAGCTTAGCTGTTTGGCCAATTTCACCTACTGCTGTTTCTGTCAACACGTTTATATCTAAGCCTCTCTTCTATGCTTCCATAACCACAGGCCTTTGTTATAACTTTCTTGGACTAGAGGCAATAGAATGTGAAGCCAGATGCTAGAGTATCCAATCCTTATTTGGCCATGCAGACCTTTCTTATTGTTAAAGTATGTACTGGCAAACCAGCTAAGATCCAATAAGGATTGTGGGACATTGTGCCTGTGTTGGCTGTTCTTTTCCAGCCTCATGGTTTGTTTGTATAAGCACAATGTAAACTCTTGTTTGTGCCTGCTGGACCATCAAAACAAGGTTTTTAACTGGTAAATATTGCTCAGGGTCCTTTACCCGCGCTAGAATAAGGGCTAACACTCAAATGAAGGAGAATGAGACCCACCTGCTAGGGGCTGTAATAGAGACACCAGGATGGTGTTAAGAGACCCTTACTACTCTCTATTCTTTCCATGTGAACTTGAGACCTAATTGATATTCAGCACAATCCTCATATTTGGGACCATTTTTTGTCAGATTTGTCTTGTAAATTTATAAGAGTAGATACAAGAAGTTAACGGGCTGGTTATCTGTATACAACTTGTATATAGATAGTAATGAGTTTTCATTTGATTGGGTTTATAGATATTTCCAAACATTATAGTCAAAAGGCTACAATAGAGCATGAACTTCCAACAGCAACACAGAAGCTCATAACAACTAATGATTGCATCCTGTCATCAGTAGTGGCATTGACAAATGGAGCAGGAAAGGTAATTTTTCTCTGGTTTATATTGACATTAAATTCAACTCTTAAATATGCTCCTTTTTTTTTTTTTTGAGTGACCTAGTAGGAAAATTGACCTGTGTAAGGATTTTCGATTACCAGGCTTTTTTGTAAAATAAAGTTGTCTCCCTTTTCCTCCTTCCTACCTAATATTTGAAACAATATGGTAGTTACTGTTAAGCATTTGTGATGAGGAAGTGGGTCACTCACTTCTGATGTTTTAATGAGATATTTGATTATTGAAAGATTCCAGGTGGTCTCACTATAGATCCTTGTGTGTATTAAAGGTCTGCTATACAGAAATTGGGATATAGAAAAAGAAAAAGAATTATAAGACTTTTGTTAATATTTTGTTTTTTCCCCTCCAAGTTTTTTGTTTGTTTTATGGCAACACTTGTGATAATGCTACTTCTGTGGTTTTGTACCTTAATAAGTACTTTTAAGGTGACTTCAACATGTGTCTTCTCATTGAATTCTTAATATTAGATAATGATCATTTGGATTAGTAAGTACTTAATTGTTATTATAAACTGACCAGAGTGCAGTTTCTTTAAAAATTGTTCTGTCTTGGATAACTGGTTTCAGCAGGTCACATTCTAAGAGCACATGTTCATGTGGCTGTCATCAAAGCCTAAGCCTGACTAAAGTCTGACTAAGATTTCTCTGAGAACTACCCATACGTAGAAAACCAAAAGTACTGTATTCAGGACTATCTTGGCCCATTTCTTTCAGCAGACTCAACATAATTTCTCAAGAAAGTGCTAATCTCTATCTGTGTTATATACCTTTATTTTTCTGACAGGTTGACCTTAGTAGGAGCACACTTTTTTCAAGTGTTTGAAGTTAATCAGAAATGATCATAGGTTATGTTAGGTATTCAGTGTCACCTTTCCCAAAGTCAGACCAGTCTTCCTGACAGTCTGCTAAGTTTGGTGCTGTAACAAAAGCTGTTGCCTTTCGGATCTGTCAGCTAGCTCGCAGGTCAGTGCCTACAGGATTCCTTAGCCAGAAGACCATCCCCGCTGCCTCCTCTTTAGTGCTTTTACCCACAGGCATTCTGGAAACTTTCTGAGGATGATTCTAACTTTGATTCAATTGTGAACAATTCTGGAAAAAGACAATGTTGACATTTTACAAGAGTCTCTGCATTTGTCACTTTTTTAGGAGAACTCTGGAATATTAAATACCTATATACATAGCTTATTTTACATTTGCTTTGCCTGAAACCTTAAGAGTTGTCTCAAGGAAAGGTACTTGATCTTCACTCTGAAATTTTTATAAATGGTTTTTAGCTAAAGTAAGTATCTGAACTAAGTATTAGTTGGTGGCAGCTTAATACTTAGCTAATGTGATTTGATTAAACTAAATTTTATCATTTGTAATTAAAAAAAATCCACTAGGAAAGTATAACATATGCATGTTAAAGAACATTTGGGAAATGTAGAAATACTAGAGAGAGGAAAGAAAGTAAACCTCACCATATACTACCATGACTGAAATGCAACCACTGCAGTATCTATGTCATGCACAAGGAATATACAGCTCAAGATTTTTAGAGTTTTCATTTTCTTGAATACTACCTAACATAGAATTTCATTTGACACAGTAAAATATTAATGAAAAAAATAATCTTTTAGACCATTAGTGAGTGATTGCTCACTTTTTGAACAGTTTTTGCCAAGGTAAAGTACTCTTGTTTCACAAGTTACTTTTTCTTATTTATTGAAACAGAATACTCTTTAATGTATCGAAGACTTTAATTTTTCTGGCTAATAACTTTCTTAGACATTTTTATTTATATCACCATTTCATATAGCACTGTAGATTCAGAATCACGGCTCAGCAAAATTACAGCCATGGATCTTTGTTGTTGCTTACATAGATTAAGCAAATGTTAAATCTGTAAATGACAAGGGTGTGCTGAATTTTCAGTCTCTTTCTTTCCTGTTATATTTGTAATGCACAGATTGAGATTTACAGAATGAAATTTAAGTAGAGATCATATATTCAATATGCTTGTGTCATGTCTTGTGTTGGAATATGAAACATTCAAAGTTAAAATGCAAACGGAATGTATAAACCCAAACGTATATATTTTGAGAGCAGGGGCAGACTTAGTAAGGTAAACAGCTCATAAACATTGTCTACAGAATAAATCAGAATCAGCCTTGGTTTTTAGAAACAGTAGAATTTGTCTAGATTAAGACATGTCACAAATCTGGTCTCCAAATTTATACTGTATTGTGTTTATTATAAATCATTCCCTATGTATTCTTTTCAAATAAATAAATGTGGGCTTTTGAGCATGTGTTGAAATTTCATTTCCATTCTCAGTATCCTTAACTTTGCTCTGAAAACTGTTAGATATATATTTTAGATATATTATTGGAAAACAAAATTTATCTTCTCGTCACACTTGGTTTAGATTGCATCTTTCTTCAGCAACAACGTGGACTACTTCATTGCTTCCCTGAGCTACGGGCCTAAGACAGCGAGTGGATTCATCAGTCCTCTCTCAGCTGAATGCATGCTGCAATACAAGAAAAAAGCTGCTGCGTATATGAAGGCTTTGAGAAAGGTTTGTGAGCTGCTGTTAACATTTAAATCAGAGGGAAAATCTGGAAAAAATCCAGAGAATGGCAGAAGTTTTCCCACAGTTCATATTGTTTAGGTTTTATACAATTTTGAGGGACAGGTGGTTGGTGGGTGTTGCGAGGTGGCGGGGAGGGGGGTCTTTGGAGAGGAGGATGGGACAGAGACCTGAATCTCATTTCCTAGGCCGTAGTAGACTTAACGTTTCCAGTGGCTGGTAGAGTGTTTAGGGTGAGACAGCCAGGCAGCCAGTAAGTGTCAAACTTTAGAAAATCTTAAACTTGTAGAAATAAAAAAAATTGAAATACATTTATAATTTTTTTCCCAATATAATAAGAATACATGATCATTGCAAAAATAAATCAGAAGAAACAGCAGTACATGAAGAAGAAAATCCCACAACCCAAAGGTAGCTCCTCTTAACCATAAAATTTTAATGTGTATACATGCGTGCACGCATACACACATTATAAAAAGCAGTGTATCTGGATACATAGACTGTTTTAGAATCTGTTTTTTTTTTAATGCATTGTGGATATCTTTATATAACAAAAATATATATCTATAAGTATAAATTGCTATCATTTTAATGCATCTAGTATTTCATCTATAGTATTTCATTCTATGAATGTGTGATAATTTAATTAAGCCATCCATTGCTAGTGGATTTTTAGGTTGCTTCCTGTTTTTCACTGTTACATGCAATACTACAGGGGATATTCTTGCACATGCAACTTTGTGTATTTACCTTTCTTTATTTCTTTCTAACTTTTAGTAACACAATGCATAAATACATTCTTATATTACATGAGAACATTATAGGTAAATTACAATCCCTAATTCCAGTTCCTCTCCAGAGGTAACTATAGTTATCAGTTTGGTGTGTAACCTTCCAGACTCTCTTGGAGCATTTGTACTCATCTCTGTAAACTTTGAACTATATGCAAAATATGAAGAATATAAAGACTTTTCTAATTTTTTTTAACTTAAATGCATGTTTCATTGTGTAGCTTCCTTTTTTCATTTAAAATATGTTTTAGAGACCTGTCTGTATCAATACATATGATGGCTACTTTATTCATTTTAAACACAGCATTGAAATCTATGATATAGGTATTCCGTGGTTCATTTAGGTAGTCTCTTTTTGGTGGGCATTTAGGTTGATTCCAGTTTTTCACTGTTAGAATTACACTGCAATGGATAGCTTTGTAAACGCCTCCTTGAGCATATGTGTGGATTACTGACAAGTGGAATGTTCTGGATAATGTGGTTTTAAGTTTTAATATTTACTGCCAGATTACCCATAAGAGTGGTTGTACACTCCTAGAAACGTATAAGGCTACCTAATTGTTTTAATTATATCTTTATGATTAATTCCTAAAAATGGAATTGCTCATTCAAAGTCTGTGAATGTTTCAAAGGTTACCTATTTATAACTTACCAGCAATAGAAGTATAAATTTAACCCATAAATTTAATTTGTCAATCTTAGAAACAAGAGGTTCCATGTTATTGTTCTAATTTTCATTTCTTTGCTTATTATTGAAATAGAACATCCTTTCATAAATTTACTGTTTATATTTATTTCAATTTCCTGTTCAAGTTGTTTACCTGTTTTTAAATAAATGTTCCTAATTAGGGTTGAAGGAACTCTATGTTAAGGATTTTAGTCCTTTGTTTATGTCAGAAATATTTTTCCTCAGTTTGCTGTAGTAATTTTTCAAAATTTAGAAGTTTTAATTTTTATATCGTCAAACCAGGCTTTTTCTTTACGGTGGTGATTCTCAGGTGACTCTTGGAAAGTCAGTTCACCTATATTTTCCTCCAGTATTTTTGTGGTCTAAACTTTTTAGATTGAAATCTTCAGCGCATCTTGAATTTATTTATTCTGATATAGGTATGAAATTGGGGTCTAAATAGTTATTTTTCTAAATTATTAACTGATTGTCCTTGCATGACTTATCCTTTCTCCATTGACTTAAAAATACAACATTTGTCACATAATACATTTTTGTATGTGCTTTTGTCTGTTTCTAGGTTTTCTATGCCATTCCTTCATCTGTCTATTTTGGTGCAAGTCTTATGGTTTTAGATAGTGTCGCTTATAACTGGAATGACATGTTCACCTTCATTCTTTTTCTTTTCTTTTTTTTTTTTTAAAAGTTCCTTTTTTATGCCTATTAAAGGAACTAGTCTATGTTGACATACATCTGAATTATCAAACCTCATTTAGCATTCTTATTTGTAAGATCAGGGAAATGATGCGACCTTTTTCTTTATTTCTTACGATGCTTTTTCCATAGCCCCTCTTGGAATCTGTGCCTTATGAAGAAGCACTGGCAAACCGCCGGGTCCTTCTCAGCTCTACTGAAAGTCGAGAAGGCCTTGCACAACAGGTATGGCATTGGGAAAATCATGGTACTTGTTAAAGGGCATGAATATAAAATCCCCTATAAAAGGTTTTCATACACATAGAGCAATTTAAAAGGCTATGTAAGTCAACATGTAAAGTTAATTAACACATGCTAAAAAGCACCATAAGCATAATTCATTGAAAACCATTTGTTGATACCCTAAATAAGTCATCCTGATTCAATTGGTGTTATGATTGCCAATAAAGTAATATCAGCACACTCTGGCCATGCTGATTAATTATTTAGGAACTAGATTTAAATGTCTGAAATAATAAGGCAAAAAAGGGGGTGTGTGGCTAGACTCAGTGAGTTATTTTTATTTCCTAAATGGACAGGAATGAAAAATTTCCAATGCTCAATTGATCAGTTGAATTTGGGGGGTAGGTGGAGGTAGGTGGTACTATTTTTTTCAGAAGTTGGCACAAACTGACCCCAGTTTAGCATTCGCCAGAGATTTATTTAACACCTGGCTTGCTTTAGTTTTGGAAATATTTATTTTAAAGAGAGCACAAATACACCTGAGTCAGTATTTTGCCTATGCCGACCTTATTTTCATTGGACACATATCACTTATCTTTTCAACATTAATTCAAGAGGATGTTGAAACTAAAAATTCAATCCACATAATAATTCCTAAAAAACAAAATTCCTGAGACAAACAGTGAAATGTGGAGTATCTTAAAAATTTATTTTAGATTTCCTTCTTATTTTATGTGAGGAAAGTAAGGCTCAAAGAAATTAAACAGCTTTTATCCATAGTAGCTAGTAAGTAGCAGAATGGTCTGACTTCAGCGCTATTGCTTTTCCCACTCTGCCATTGACCAGCTGCAGGCTAGTCTGATAAGCACTCCGGGTCTCACATCCTGCCTCTCTAAAGCGAGGATAATATCTACCTTTCAGGGTCCCGTAAGGATTAATTGAGCCAATGGGAGGCAGTGTGATATGGTGAAAAGAATCAGACTTATGAGCCAGACACACGAGGTCCCACATCCTGGCTCTGTTTGTTAGCTTTGCAGGTGGTCGAGCTGCTGGGAAGTTCTCCTCTTTGAGACGTGAGAATTGTAGGACTGTTAGGAGGCTTCAGTAGGATACTGGCAGGAAAATATCATGAACAGTGGTACGTGGTAATTGTTCAATGATGATAGCTGGTAAAGCATTTGGAATTCACTCTAAGATTGTTTTTATTTTTATTTAATTCTCAAGCTTTCATTTGCCTTGAAAATTAGCTTTTTAAAAACTTCTTGAAGTATAACATACTTAAAGAAAAGTATATAAATTATTAATATATTTCAGTGAATTTTCACAAGTAAACACATTAATGTAACTGGTAGCTAGATAAAATTTTTAAAAAAGAATATTTCTTCATGTAAGGTATATACCTGTAAAAAAAAGATTGCTAGGACCTCAGAAACCTTCCTCATGCCCCTTTCCAGTTACTACTCTCCTCTTTCCCCAGAGGTAACCATTATCCTGCGTTCTTTGTTCTGTTGCCTGATACTGAACTTTATATTAAATGAGAATTATGTAGCATCTCTTTCAGATCTGGCTTCTTTTGTTCAACATTATATTTATAATATTCATCCATGTTATGTGTAGTTGTAATTGGTCCATTTTCATTCTTGTTGAGTGTTCTGTCGTGTGAAAATACATAATTTGTTTATCCATTCTTACAGCTTATGACTATTTGGGTAGTTTTCAAGTGTTTGACTATTATAGGACTGCTAAGGACATTCTTATACTTGTCTTTTGATAAACATGCATGTTTTTCTCTTGGGCGTATACTTAGAAGTAGAATTGCTAAGTCATAGGATACAAGTTCAATTTTCAAAGATCCTGCCAAACAGTTTTCAAAGTGTTTATCCCAAATTCCACTCCCCCAAGCACTATATGATAGTTCCAATTGCTCCATAAACATGTCCATCTTTGTATTTTCTGTCTTTCATTTTAGTCATTTGGGTGTTTTGTTTTGTTTTGTTTTTATTCATTTGGGTGCTTTTAAATTGCTTTTCCTTGGTTAATAGTGACATTGGATACCTTCTTTTTTAGGTTTATAGTAACGTTCAGGTGCCTATTCAAGCCTTCTTTTCTCCTGTTTCTCTATTGGGTTGACTATCTTTTTATCATTGATTTATAGAAGTTCTTTATATGTTATGGGTATTAGTGCACTATTGGATACATGCATCTACCACTTTGTGGCTTTCCTGTTTACTCTCTTTATTATACCTTGTGATAAATAGAGATGTAAAAAATTTCATTCTAGTTCAATTTCTCAATTTATGGTTGTGCTTTTTGTATCCTGTTTAATAAAATATTCCCTATTCCAGGATCAAGCTTTTTTGTTTTCACACCTGTGAAGTAGTTTTGGTCTACATTCCATAAAGTATTTTTTTTTGGCTGGTAAGTTTTGTCTGCATCATCCTCTAAGGTGCAGAACTCTCTGTTGCTTTCAAGGTTCAGCAGAGTTTGGAGAAGATTTCTAAACTGGAGCAGGAAAAAGAGCATTGGATGTTGGAAGCACAGTTAGCTAAAATCAAGCTGGAGAAAGAAAACCAGCGAACTGCAGATAAACTGAAGAGCACAAGTAGTGGGCAGGCGGTTGGGGTAGCCCAGGAAGGGGCCGCCGTGGTGACCGCTGCGGGCCAGGAAGACGCGTCTGCCAAGGCTGTGCCGGAGCCCGTTCACAGCACTAGTTTGGTAAGTGTCTTCTTTTTTTAAATGGTAATTGGTGGGGATCCATCTTAGTGTTCAGTGTTAACCATCTAAAGTACATGTCACTTGATAACAGGAATAATCCATGTGCTCTAGAAAAAGCAGATTGGTAAGTGGGATGCCCCCTTCAAAAAAGCAACCTTATTAAATTCTCTTTGATTTTACATGTGAGACTTCCCCATGGTAAGGGCTGTGTTCTTGGAGAAGATATAGTAAGTCAAATTTAACATGATTCTGTTTCTCCCCTGCAACATTGGTGATATGGGGGTTATGTTTCTGACAGAGGACTAACTGCCTAACTTTTTGTAGAAATGACGACAAATACCACTTTTAACCAATTACATGGTATATTCCTAGGTAGTATAAAGCTTTATGACATACATATAATATAGAAACCCATCAGGTCAGCTAAGCTTCATAAGATAATATACTGACAAGTTATTTTGCAACTTTATATTTCTTGCCTTATATTTAATTGGAGTGATTTAGAAGGTGAAGAAACATCTCTATTGGAATTATAAAATTCAGTTACATTGAGAAAAGTTTTCTGATTATATTTTTCTGCCCACTGTTAAAAAAAAATTAGAAAATCTAGAAACTGAGAAATCAGGAAGGGAAGGGAAAAAAAACCCTCAAGATTAGAAGGATCTCATTAAATATATTTTCGTTAGCATTTTTTGAGAAATTTGAGGAGAGCCCTGGCACTTCTTGACAGCCCTGTCCTAAGGCTACCCCTGTAGCTCACTGATGCTGTTGAACAGCAAGTCATGGTCCTTCTCACATCTCCCTTGCATCTGATTCAGAGCATACCTGATAGTAATATATACAAATTAACTTCTATTTTCAAGATGTATACAGACCTCACGGCACCTCAACAGTGTCAGAAACGTGGATTATTATTAGTTTTCTTAGGTGTGATAATGATATTTTGAGTATTTAGGAGAATACCTTTATTTTTTGGAGATAAATGCTAAAGTACTCAGGGTAAGGTATCATCATATCTGCAACTTGCTCTCAGATTGTTCAGGAAATATATACACACACAGATAAATTAAGCAAATGTGCAAATTGTTAATTACTGAATGTAGATGGTGGCTACATATGATTATTATACTTTTTTCTCCAACTTTTCTATATGTTTTAAAATTTTCATAATAAAATGTAGGGGAGGAAAAAAGAATGAAAATGTTTTAGAAAAGTAAAAAACATAAAGCAGACTTCTGAGAGCAGCGATTTGAATGGCTGCTGTGCTCACTGGATGATTCTATGTGACCCCTGATGGCAAGGCTGAGTCTCAGCCATAGGTGTTGCACATTGCCTCTGTTAGGGGAAGATGACTGCCTAGAAGAACATTTAACAAACAGAGCAGAATTCTGACATCAGTCCGGGTACCATGTGGGGAAGTGCAACACTGCCAGCACTCATCTTTGGACTTCCCTTCAGAGTCTGTCTTATTGATCAGGTCAGACTGTTCTCCATTGGGTCTGATTTCTTCTTTCTCCTGTCTTCTCTCCCTGCTTCCCTGCATCTGCTTCTTCTGTTTTCTCCCATTTGCACTAACAGTAATTGGTGCTGTCAGGGAGTAACTATGGGAGCAGACCAGGGAGGGCACTGATGACAGTGATCGTAATTGCAGTAGTCATATGCCAGCCACGGTTCTAAGGACTTTTCAGTGTGTTAACTCAGTCGGTCCTCACACAGATCCTATGAGATTGCAGGTACTATCATATCTTCATTTTATAGTTGAGGAAACTGGGCTACAGAAAGGTAGAGTAACTCATCTGAAGTCACACACTTGGTAAGTGATGGATCTAGGGTTCAGACCCAGAACATCTAGGCCCACACCCTGTCCTGTTAATCAACATGGCCTTGTGGTCTGATGGGTGTCAGAAAATAGATCAGTGGACAAACGTATTTGTTTATGGCTTGCCTTTCTGAGGTACTGGAAGTTGGCAACACTGGTGTATTTGAGTCATTAACGTCAGTTGCTGAAAGTTGAGGACTATCTTTTTATTTGAACATTTTCAAAGGAGAGCACACTATTATTACACATGTACGTGAGAAAGATTTCCAGGGACATGGGAAACCTTTAGTACCAAACACTATTGGGCTGTGAGTGATGATGACTTTATTTGGGTTTGGTGAGTTTGGAAGTTGCCGTAACTTTAAGTTGTCTGTCTGGTTGGCATGTGTGTGCTATCTCTGTTTGCATCTGTTAAGGATCTCTTTCCTCCCACCCACTTCATAAGGTGCTAGCAGAGTAATTTTCCTAGAGTATGTTACTGACTATGCACTCTATTGCTTCTAGACTTTTAGTGGCTCCCTATCATCTGTAGGATATAGTCCACTCATTAGTTTGGCATTCAAGGTCTGTGAACACCTATTCCAAACTACCTTTCTTCAGTATTTCCCTGTACAAACTCAAACCAACCTCTCTTTCCTGATAATGTTTTTTGTGTTTTTGCTTCCCTGTCATTGTTCAAGCTGTTTCTTTTGCCTGGATGCCTATTTATTCATAACTCCTATCACCTACATACTCAAATACTTTGCCTTCCAACTCCTCGACTTTCTTGAATTCAAAACTCTTCCCATCATTAAGGTACAGTTGAGTTGCCACATTTTCCATGAACCCCAGTTTTGGGCATTGTCTTTGACAGTCAGGATCAGAGAACCAAGACCTGGTTGGCCTCCTTGCATTTTTCACAGTCTAGTCTGTACGGTGAATCTATTCCCGTCCCTTGGTTGCTTTCAGTCTAATGCAATGAGAGCCTGTGTAGACATCTGTCCAGAGTGCTGGGAGATCACAGAGAAGTCGCCTGGAGGGCTTGAGGAGGACATCGCAAAGGAGGTAACATGGGTGGGTTTCATAAATGAGCAGGAGGCCAAGGCAGGAGAAGAGTATTTCAGGCTGAGAGAAGGATCTCCCCACATAACTCTCTTTCTCTTCTGCACGTGGCAGATTCCTGCCAAAAATAACCTGGAGACAATAGAGAGCAAAAGGGAGGCTTTTTTTTGCCTTCCCTGATGTTTCCTTTTCAGCCTTTCTTTTTATCACCCCACCCCCGCAACCTCCCATCCTGCCTTAAGTGAAGTTAAGTGAACTAAGTGTGTGTGTCTTCTTCTGCTGTCTTCCTCTTGGGTGTTGGAGCAAAGTCTGTACCCATTTTAAAGTTAATTGATTAACAAAGGAAACTCACAAGTCCCCAGAAGATTCCTTTGGTTCAAGCACTTTGGGGCTGAAAAAGTTACATCAGATAGAAACTTCTTATTTCTAACCCTATAGCATTGCAAAAGTTAAATGCTTATTATGTTTCATTAACATATCTAGGACTGTAATTTGAACATTCAGCCCCCTGTTAATTATTGTAATAAAAGATAGGGACTTCCCTGGTGGCACAGTGGTTAAGAATCTGCCTGCCAATGCAGGGACCACAGGTTCGATCCCTGGTCTGGGAAGATCCCACACGCCATGGAGCAACTAAGCCCGTGCGCCACAACTACTGAGCCTGCGTTCTAGAGCCCGCGAGCCACAACTACTGAGCCCGTGAGCCACAACTACTAAGCCCACGTGCCACAACTACTGAGGCCCGCATACCTAGAGCCCATGCTCCACAACAAGAGAAGCCACCACGATGAAGAGTAGCCCCCGCTCGCCACAACTAGAGAAAGCCCACGCGCAGCAAAGAAGACACAACGCAGCCAAAAAAAAAAAAGATAACGGTAACCTCAAGAAAGAAAAAGCACAGAAAACTACAAGTTTCCTTTTTTTTTTTTTTGCTGAAATTAAAATGCACTGCTTAGGGCTTCCCTGGTGGCGCAGTGGTTGAGAGTCTGCCTGCCGATGCAGGGGACACGGGTTCATGCCCCGGTCTGGGAAGATCCCACATGCCGCGGAGCGGCTAGGCCCGTGAGCCATGGCCGCTGAGCCTGCGCGTCCGGAGCTTGTGCTCTGCAACGGGAGAGGCCACAACAGTGAGAGGCCTGCGTACCGCAAAAAAAACCACAAAAAAAACACTGCTTAAATTCACAGATTTTTAAAATATATATATTTCAAGTATAAAAACAATACATGTACATTGTAGATAATTTTAAAATACAGAAGAGTAAAAGAAGAAAAAAATGTTGACATTTTCCTGAATACCCAACAACCATGGTTAACATTTTTTTCTACAAAATTTCATACTTGGTTGACATTATACTATATAAAATTTAAAATCTTTTAGCATAACATTAATACACAAACATTTATCTTGTTATTAGAAACTCTATGTAAACTTAGTTATTGATTCCACAGTATTCTATATAGAATATACCTTAGTTTACCTATGACATTGGTTATAATTTTTATTATTTTAAATAACATCTCATTTTTATGCATAAGATTCTTTCTGCATCCAGATGATTTCTTTGGGGGTATATTCTCAGGGTTAGAGTTATTGGGTCAAAAGGCATGAATGTTTTTAAGTTCCTTGATCTTTATTGCCAAATTATTTTCTCAAAGGACTGTATTAGTTTAAACTCTCATCAGCGGCATATGAGAAAATGTTGAAATTATAAATTTTGTAACTTTTTCTTGAAGTTATATGATTCCACTCCTTTTCAGGACTGTGTGCTATACCACATTCTCAAACCATAACCCAGGAGTAAAGGGGATAAGGGGTAAATCCCATGCTTGTGATTTATTTTACCAAATGTACTCATATTTGACTGTATAAAATTAAAATGATGAGTGTGTTACTGTAAATGGTTTTTCACTGAAAGGCTAATTGCTATTCCTGCTTTAGTGTGTAGAAAATTATGGCTCCTCTATAAAAAAAGGTCTTATAAAAAGATCCTTTTACAGCTAGGTGGGCATAACATTCATATGCTGCTCACAGTTCAGAGTAGTAGTCTTGAGGATATTATTTAGAATCCATGAAAACTGTTTGTTGGGTGTCATCTCTGATTAACAGAATCCATCAAAACTGAGTTTCCAATAGTTTCCTTAACTTACTGAGCTTAAGCACATGCCCTTCCACTTTGAACAATAAAATGAATTCAAGAACCATGACTACTATCTATTTTTGAACTCTGAATCCACAAAAGCAAGCTTTAAAAAACCTGGGAGCACTTCAATATGTCTATAATACATATACTTTTTCATTAGTTTAAATCTGAAATTAATACTTATTAATGTCATAATGATATTTCTTCTTTATCCTTTTGACCTTTCAGCCAGAGCGTTTGCTATTTGTGTTTTGCGTTTGGAATGTTTAGTTATTATGGTCACCATGCAACTGTCTTTAGGTCTACTTGGCCGCTGCTTTGGAAATAAGCGTAGCAATGACAAGAGGAGTTAAAAACTGTTCTTCCTTTCTCTCTTCCCAGACAATTTGTTGGGTTTCAGTGAAAACGGCTAACAGCATTCTGATAGAGGAAATAGTGATGGTCACTATCCATTACTGCCTCATGACAGAAATCATGACTGTGGTTACTTATCTGTAGGTCCAGCTTCTTTGTGTTGAAAGATGTTTGATTTGAGGGTAATCGTCTAGAACTCCACTGCTAGTGTGCTTGGTTTTTTGTTGCTGTTGTTGTTTTGTTTGTTCATTTTGTTTTTTTTAAATGTTGCTTATTTTATTTTTTTATTTTATTATTTTGGCCGTGCCATGTAGCCTGTGGGATCTTAGTTCCCCAACCAGGAATTGAACCCCAGGCCCACAGCAGTGAAAGCTCTGAGTCTTAACCACTGGACCGCCAGGGAATTTCCGCAAGTGTGCTTTGAAACAGTGTGAACCGAGAAGAGAAAAACATTACAAGTGTTTAAGCTATTGCGTTTGAAGTATAAGCAGTCTGTTCTAAAGCTTTTTTCGCTTATGTTCTAGATTGGGATTTTAACCAGGACGTCTGACAGTGAGGTAATGTGTGTTTAACATCATGTTGTTTGTTAGTAAACATCTTGCCACATGTTTGTTGACAAAATCCGGCAAAAGTCAGCTTCATCTAATTGCGTTTCTGACAATTCTAGCAAATGTGGATCCATTTTGCTTTTCTCTCTGGGTCAGTTTTAACTGTCACCAATAAATTACAGCCTGTCTGTAATTGCCTCCTTGAATGACTTGACTTGGCAGTTTGACAAGCTCGCTGGCATGTGGCAGGAGGCTACGAGCCATTACCCTCCCAGTGGGCTGGCTGGCAAAGCAGGGCTTTTCAGGGCCTTGACCATCAGTGGGCTTGGTAGTTCTTTTCAGCCCTCAAGTGACTGAACCCAGGTCAGATTTGGCTTGTCAGATAGGTTTGCACATTTTAGTTTTGAAATATTACAAGATGTAAGCTCACAAATAACCATTAAAAGAACACTGAAGTCACTCAGTTTTCCAGTCAGTATGGTAAACTGGTAAATATAGTTCAAGTAAGTTCTTTGATTTCCTTATTAGCCTTATACTTTAGGTAACCTTGAACTTCTGCATATATATATTTTTTTTTTTTTTTGGGGTAGGCGGGCCTCTCACTGTTGTGGCCTCTCCCCTTGCAGAGCACAGGCTCCGGATGCGCAGGCTCAGCAGCCATGGCTCACGGGCCTAGCCGCTCTGCGGCATGTGGGATCTTCCCAGACCGGGGCACGAACCCGTGTCCCCTGCATCGGCAGGCGGACTCTCAACCACTGCGCCACCAGGGAAGCCCTGCATATATTTTTAAACTAAACTGAGTGGTGTGTCATTGCTAGAGTAACTAGTAGAAAACTAGTCTGGGACAAGGGCCATAAATTGTTCATTATAGAAATAGTTTAATTTGTTAGTATGTTTAAGAGTATTAGAGCTTTTTAAAGATAATTTTGGGGAAAAAAGAATGTTCAGATTTTTAGGAGTTCCAATCAGTGCTCCCCTTTCACCTGTTCTCTTCCAGTTAGAGGAGGACATAGGAGTCAGACAGATTGAGATTTTGAAAGTTAGGTGTGTGGCAAATAAAAACTGAGTGGAGAGACATGGCCCCATGGGTGGTGGGCCTCCCAGGACTTCACTTCTGCTTTGTTCTCTTGAAGCCTCAGCTTCATTGTGAGACAGGCAGGGTGCTGAATAAAAGAAATTTGCAATATATATTTACCTGACCTGTCTGAAGTTTCTCCGAGGGTTGGGAAAACTATGATTTCCCATCAAATTTCAAAGGAAAATGTAGGAAATGTCTTTTTTTTTTTTTTTTTTTTGCTAAAGTGATATTAATTTTTTTTTTCTCTCTCTCAGAACTGCTTCGTTCCACTGGCATTTATTTATTGAGTTATGTGTGCTCTGTTTAGGCTCCAGATGTGGAATCTCGGGAAGACTTAATTAGAAATCACTACATGGCAAGGATAGTGGAACTGACGTCTCAGCTGCAGCTGGCTGATAGCAAGTCAGTGCATTTTTATGCTGAGGTGAGTGGAGAGTTAATTGGATCAGGTGGATTTTTCTAACCCCTTCAGGAATTAGGTCACTGTCCTGGCCTCCTGCTGTTCACTAGAAGAGAGAGGTCAGAGTCTGTGTGTTCACAATATGGATTTGGTTAGAGTTCGTATAGATTGGTCCACATACCAACCAAAAATCTTTATTGCAGTGAATATAACAGGTAGCCTTTCTTATGGTTATGTAGCATGTTTTGGAGCATTATAATTATAGATTATAATTATAATCTTGTTTTAGAGAGTTATAGGCAGGTAACATTCATAGGTCAAGGAATTTTCATTTAGGGAAATTCAAAGCAAAGTATGCCTGGTTCTTTTTTTTTTTAAAATACTCTCTAGTTTCTAAATGGCAACTTGTGGAAATCAGTTTTTGTAAATGATAAAATGCAAAATGTAACCTCTTTCAACCTTTAAAAAATATAAAATCTTTCTTTTTGTTACATTTCCTTCTTCCCTCACCAAATAATTCATTTTCTTAAGAGGATTAGAAAAACACTATGCAAGATAATAAAATTATACAAATTCATTGATAAGAAGGGGAGAAAATGAAGGAAGAAATTACAGATATCAAAGAGTGAGAAACAAATGATAAGATAGAATGGATATCGCTCAATATATAAGAATACCTGTAAGGTCTCTGATGGGAAACTTTTTATTAAAAGGTTAGTTATGGATGTTAGATGGAGAATTATAATGCTTTAAACTGTTAAGGAAATTGACAAAGGAAAGATAACACCCTTCACTGGGATGCGACTTTGTGATTTTCTCCTGTTTTACAGAGACGGAGAAGAGTTGATAGGAATCCAGTTGCTAGGAGTGGAGGGGGGCTTTGCTTCTTTTCTCCCGCTGAAATAAATGATGTGCCTAGCTTAGTGATGCATAACTGTTTGATAAGGTGATCAGTAGTGATAGCTCTTGAGCTGTAGAAAACGGGGAGGGCGGCAAGCTGGACAACTCACCATAGAACTGCTGCAGTGCTTACCATCCCAGCCACTCAGTGCACGCAGCACATCATGGTGGCCTGGTTTGGATCCCTAACTGCCTTCTGAATTACTCTCTTAGACTTGATTGCCATCCTCATGAGGACCCGTGCTTTGCAAAACTCTTTCCCTCTTTTTTAGGTTCAGTGCTGAGCACACAGAGGTGTGGTTAAAGGAGGGTGGTTGATTTGATTGGCGGAACTTTCCTGAAATTCTCTTGTGAGGAATGAAATGAGTAACCGGGGAGTTTCTGAGGCTGTTTTATTTCCAAGAGATTTGCTTATCTTAGTAAATTCTTTCAACACAATTGTGACACAAGAATTTTTAAATTGTTCTAGTTTTTCCTTGTCTGTAAACAGGAAGCGGTAACCCTCTGTACTACTTTACTGGAATGGTCAGTCTGAGCGTCTGATGTTGACATAACATTCGAACATGTCTTAACAGATCCTCCTTGTCAGTCTCATGGTTTATCAGAAAATTTAGTGATCCTTTTAATTGCACGCCGTCTTTGAACAATAGTATGAAATAGAATTTTTCTTTTACTTCTTGATCTACTCTGTCTCTGGATAGCCTTGGTTAAAGTCCCCAAGGAAAGCAAATGGGATCTTTGAAGTCCTGCACTCACTTTTTTTTTTCATCTGTGGAATGGGGCTGTAAAGCTTTTATTGTTCCTGTGACATGGTCTCCAGTAAAGGACTTAAAACACGAGAAAAGTATCTTAGGATTCATATTGCATGATGCCATTGATCACTTTTGAAATAACCACTTCCCTTCTCGTCCAGTGTGGGTGTAAATGAATCCTGGGTAAATGTAGAAACTTCTGGTGGTTTTTTTTTCTGTGGCACGCCGGCCTCTCACTGCTGTAGTCTCTGCCGCTGTGGAGCACAGGCTCCGGACGCGCAGGCCCAGCGGCCATGGCTCACGGGCCCAGCCGCTCCGCAGCATGTGGGATCTTCCCGGACCAGGGCACGAACCCGTGTCCCCTGTATCGGCAGGCGGACTCTCAACCACTGCGCCACCAGGGAAGCCCCTTCTGGTGGTTTTGTAGCCACTGGTCATCAGGCTAGAGCTAGGAAAAAACATCAATCAGCTTGGGTTAGTAGACTTTTTTTCCCTTATTAAAATGATGAGAGCAAGGACCACATCTTTCTTTTGTGTGCTCCAGTGTGTGGTACAAGGCCTGTAGATATTCAGTAGATATTTGTGGAAGGAAGGGAGGAAGTACTTTCGGTTTGGGGGATTGTTTTCTAGTAACCTTCCCTGAAGTAAATTTGGCTTGGGGAAATGGTCCCTGGGATAATTGAATGTTTCCTGATTTAACAGTGCCGAGCACTCTCTAAAAGACTGGCCTTGGCTGAAAAGTCTAAAGAGGCACTGGCAGAAGAGATGAAAGTAGCCAGTCAGAACATCAGCAGACTTCAGGTGAGTTCATGCTACCTAAGCAGTGTTAGTATGTTTTTTCATTGAAAGTTCTTGGGCCAAAAAAATCAGCATTTCCTTTCTCAAATGGTGGCATTTAACCTCTAGACATAACATTTTTCTAACCATTTTATTTCTAACTCATTTTAAAGTAACATCTCATTTATGTCAGGCAAGAAGTAGTTGTATTATTTATTGCTCTGACTTGATTTTAATTGTAAGTAGTTTTGTAGTCAGCATTTCTTTGAATAGTACTTT